>NC_068938.1:87934633-88234633 GCF_016801865.2 Culex pipiens pallens
TATAGCTTACTTTTCATGATGAGTTGTTTTAAATGCCCATTTCTTGCGTGTATGTGTGTCATTGTCTACCCTAGCGTACAATTGAAATAAATTATTACAAATAGTCTAATCGATATAAAGTATTCTTCATTTAAGTATCACACTGTTTCGCATTTCTCTTACCATAAGTACACAGTTGTTATAAAATCTATACATAGTTTTTTTGATTGAACATCGTCATATACTTGGATATTTTTGTGTGCCACAGGGAACATAAATGTTGAGCGATTTGATTCCGTTACAAAAAGTGTGTTTGATATATCCATTAGGGTGGGTACGTTTTTCGAAAAGTTCTCGGATGAAGTTTTAGTATGGTTCCCCTTGTAGGGCATGCCCATAGGGACTTCCATGTCAAATATCAGCTCATTTGGTTGTAAACTGGCTGCGCGCATCAGGATTAAAGTTTACATGGGAATTACTATGGAGATTGGAACTTTTTGTTCAAACGCTCCTACAGGTCTGGGAAAATCACGCGCCAACTTCTGGTAAGGTCAGGTCTAAGGGGAATGGTCTGGAGAACACTTTTCCCGAAGAGAGCATATGGATTCGTTGTCCCTAGACCTGGCGCATCGGCAAACAATCCGATGTCTCCGGAATCAACGGTTTTCCCTGAAAAAGCATCAAATTTTTCTTAGCATGCTATGAAAGCTTGATGAACACCGCGACGCCATACGTCAGGCAGCTACCACGTGGGTGAGAAACGGCTGGAATATTCAATTGCAAACCTTCTTTTAACTAAAAAAGGATCAATTCGAGTAATCCTGACATTATTTAGTCGAATTCAGAATCTTTGCATAGCAAATTTGTTTTTTTTTTTGCAAATATTTCAACCACGTGGTAGCTGCCTGACGTATGGCGCCGCGGTGTTCATTAAGATTTCATAGCATGCTAAGAAAAATTTGATGCTTTTTTAGGGAAAACCGTTGATTCCGGAGACATCGGATTGTTTGTCGATGCGCCAGGTCTAGAGACAACGAATCCATATGCTCTCTTCGGGAAAAGTGTTCTCCAGACCATTCCCCTTAGACCTGACCATACCAGAAGTTGGTGCGTGATTTTCCCAGACCTGTAGGAGCGTTTGAACAAAAAGTTCCAATTTCCCATAGTAGTTCCCCTGTAAACTTTAACACTGATGCGCGCAGCCAGTTTACAACCAAATGAGCTGATATTTGGCATGAAAGTCCCAATGGGCATGCCCTACAAGGGGAACCATACTAAAACTTGATCCGTGAACTTTTTGAAAAACGTACCCACCCTAATATCCATACAGAAACCCTACTGACTGGCTTTTCCCCGCTTTCGCGACCAACTGAGAAGTAAATTAAATACGCAAACCATTCTGACTAATTACCGGCTACTGACTAAGCACTTTACGAGAGTGTTCTTAAACAAGGAGTGAGGAAGAGATTAATACTGCACCAGCTAACAACCCTACAGCGGCTCCCCGCTCGCCGCTCACGGCGGCTTGGTTTTATCTTTGAGACTAGAAACGGTCGCCTGAGGATTGCCACCGTGCAGGATGGCGTAGAACGGTGCCGGAGACGGCAGACTTCCACCACCGCCACCCATTTCACCAGCCGTGACGGATGCCGCTGCCGTGGCGGCCACCACGTTCGCCACCGAATGCATGTCCACCACGTGGTGATCATCGTCGCCAACGCCACCACCACCGCCGCCACTGCTGGAGCCCGGACTGGAGTGCGCCTCGGCGGTGTCATCGTCCAGCTGGATGCTGGAATCGGCGGCCGACGGGATGGTGGGCAGGAAGCGGACTCCCAGCCGCGGGGGTGAGCAGGACAGCTCCTGGCAGTCGTCCGCTTGGACGGCGGATTGGCGCACGAGGCGCGGCTTGCCGCCCGGGATGGATTGGCGGGCGCCACCTGGAAGAGGGCGATGAGTTAATGGATTGAATTGGTTATTTACATGAAGACACTAACTTGCGTGATGTGGGTGTGAATGCGGATGCGGCCCGTCGATCTTGACCCCGGGCAGCACCACCGAGTTGCTCGCGCTGGACCGCGATATCCTCCACGTGCCGGTGCTCTGCGTCGCAGTGGAGCCGGACGAGTCGTTCCGCGAGCTGGACAGATTCGAGTCCTGCGATGTTTTGCGCGTGATCAACCAGGACGTGTGCCGGCGGCGTGGGTCCAGCAGCCGGAGTGGGATTCCGCAGTGGTGCTGGGCATGTCGCCACGAGTCGGACCGGGACGAGCTAAAGTTTTCGCTGGAGGACACGGAACCGGTTCGTTTGTGTTGTTTCTGTTGGATCTCGGCTATTTGGTACGCGTACTGATCGATGTTGCGTCCACCGCGGCGACCGTCGTTGCGTTGGCCGAGGTTGCAGAACAGTCGACGCCACGTTTTGGAGAAGGTACTCTGCTGGTGTTGCTGGTGGAATCTTCGGCGCAGGTTCTCCTGCTCCATGAGCTTGGCCGAGCAGTTGCACGTTTGGCCTGGGAGCAGGGGAGGAAGTTCACGGGATGACCGTTCTACGAGGGAGTTGGTGTTGGCTGGGGTGTGGCGGTTGCTGAAGTTGGAGCTGTGGCGGCAGCGTCCGATTCCTCGAGTGACTCGAGACTCCTCGATCGCCTTGCAGATGAGGACGCAGTCTTTCTTGAACTGTTTGGTAAGGATGGCGTACAAAAAGGGGTTGCAGCACGAGTTGAGAGGTAGTACGAACACGGTAAAAACTTTGGCTTGTTCTAGAGAGATGAGGTGCAGCCCGAAGACGGCCGTTAGAGAGAAGAACGCGATCGGTGACCAGCAGATAAAGTCGGTGAAGACTAGCAGGGCCATTCGCTTTGCTATTCGAGAATCGTTTGAGTTCCACGCTTGGGACCCGCGGATTGCGCAGTACATCTTCAGGTAACATCCCATCAGGATGAGGAACGCCACCCCGTTGATGAACATGAGGAAGACGACGTACGCCAGGCTGCCGGTTCCGTTGTTGATCTCGAACGGAAGACACACGGCGAACACGCGGTAATCCGACACGCCAAACAGTGGCAAGATGGCCATCGTAATGGCAAACGTCCACCCAACGGTCATAATGTACCCGGCGTGCCTCAACGACAGTCGCTTGTTCAAGTGCATTGCGTGCGTGATGGCGTAGTTCCGCTCCAGCGTAATCACGGCCAGCGTGTAAACGGACAGTTCCGACGACAAAACCGCCAAAAATCCCGACAACTTACAGCCGGCGCTCATCTGCCACGGAATCGCGTACATCCGAAACTCACCCAACGTGGATGCATCAACCACCGCCAAAAACCCCAAATAGATCCCCATAAAGAAGTCCGCCGCGGCCAAATTGCACACCAGAAAGCGCGGAACATCCATCTTCGAGCGGGAAAATATCAACACAAACACTACCGTCCCGTTGCCCAGCATCGCAAGCAGAAAAACCACCCACACACCGCACCGCAGCGTCCACCAGTCGAACAGATCCTGGCAGGGCATGAACGGGCCCGGTTCCGGCAGACACTGGACGCTGCCCGGCTGGGACGTGGGCATTGCGTGCGTCACACCGCCCTCTTCTTCGAAGTACTCCTCCGGATAGGTCGGAAGTCCACCCGGGTAGTACTCGGGACCGTAAGCGTGCAGCAGGTCGTTGATTTGGGTGCCGAACTTTTTGCTGAGGTTTTCTGAAAGTGAAAAGAGATGTTCAAACACCACGCGTCTCCATCAAACTAATTCGAATTGAAGTGTATTCATATGGAGACGCATGGTGCCCGATCAACACTTACGCAGCTGCGGCCAGATGTCGTTGTAGCTGTTGTTCCACAGGCTCATGTCGAACTCGTTGTCAGTCGGGAAGAGCACCTCCTCCTTGATGGGGTGATGTTTAGGAACTTTGGGCATACTGGCCACCAGCGGCAGGAAGGAACAGCAGTGGTACGCGTACGAAAGCGCCAGCGTTTGGATCCGCGGGAAGGACTCCGGCGGGGGGAACTCGCGCAGGTTCGGATTGTTGAACGTCTTCAGGTGCAGCAACCGGCCGAGGCCGGCCGTCGGCAGGTGGGGGAAGATGTTGTTGCCAAGGTTTCTGAAGGGGGAAAATCCGTTCAGTTAGCAAGAAAAATCAGATATCAAACAAGCGCTTTGTGTGGGATATACGTACAAATCTTCCAGCTTGAGCAGTGGCCTGAAGGCGTCCTGGTGGATAAAGTAAATCTGGTTCGCTTCCAAGTCTCTGTTGCACCATAACAATGTCCCCGATTGCAAAAGTGCACACCAGCATCGTAGCGTAGCACGCGGCGTGGGTGGAAATGGAAAGAAAGAAATTCAATTTAATTTCCCCGGGATTTATTTGCCACCGTGGGGGCGTTTCTCTTCTTCTGCACAAACTCTTCTTGTACTCACAGTACTTGCAACCGGAACAGTCCGATGAATGCGTCGTGGGGAATCGATTCGATTTCGTTGTCCGAGAGCAGCAGGTCGTGCAGCTGGCCAAGACTAGAGAAGGGGGCCCCGTGGAGGGAGCTTATGCTATTTCCGGCTAAATCTCTGGAAAATTGGGTGGCAGATATTAGAGAGGGAGGGGGCGAGCGAGATCTTGAAACTATTATTAAGTTTTGGACCATAAAACAAGTAGGTTTTAATCAAAGCCTTAGTAATACTTTATTGCACTTTTTAAAACTTTAATAAAAACTTATAAGAATACTCAGCATATCATTTGTTACTTGGGTATAGAGACATTTATGTAAAATTGTCTGGAGAATCGATTTCCACCTTGGGTTTTCCTTAATTTTGAAGGTAAGAACACTTTTCAAAAAAAAATTTTGATAAATGATTTTTTAATTTTTTAAGGGGAGCCATATAGTTTTTTTCGTGAGGCTTTTTGCAACATCCTAGGATTTCTCCACAAAAATTTTAAACGATAAAAATCCTTGAAAGGCTTTTAAATTGTATAATCATAAAATCTCATAGAAGTGGCGTGCATTTTTCTTTAATGTATTTTTTATAGAAAGCCCGTTAAATTTCCTACAAGTTTGTTTTTGGTCACTTTTTGATCTGATGCATCGGTCTCGAGATACGAAAATATTTAAATTACGATATTACGGGCTAGGACAACATGTCTACAAAGTATCCTAAGTAACATTTTTTCCAGGAGTTCTACAAGAGCTCTTCAAGATAGCTACAGCATAGCTGTTTGGACCGCGGTAGGATAAAACTCTCTTCAAGTACTCTTCCAAACTCCTGAAGAAGTTTTGAAGAGAATTTTATCCTACCGCGGTCCAAACTGCTATGCTGTAGCTATCTTGAAGAGCTCTTGTAGAACTCCTGGAAAAAAATGTTACTTGGGATCATTGATATCGGAGAGGGTCGGGTACAACTGATTCCCTATTTGGCATGGAATTGCTTAAAGGGATGGTCCAATCGGCAAAAAAACTTAGGATTTACATAAATTATCGATAGGATGATCGCTGAAGAGAGCGACAAATTTGCCGGGGTTTTTAAAAAATCGTAGAACTTCAATATACAAATTTCTTTAAAATTTTATGAGCTGAAGATCGAATCGCACAAAGTATTGAAAAATGATCGTATTTAAGAAATTTTATTTTATTTCATTTATTTCGTTGTTTAAGCATTATTTGTGAGAAGTTACTATCCTAAGCTGAGATGTGGACTACCTTTCAACAGCTGACTAATTCAAAGCTGGAAACAGAGTTACAGAATTGAGTAAATCTACGGAAGGAAAAAAGTTACAAAATAACCTTCAAAATGTGTGTATCAAGTGTTTACACCGTGAATAAAATGAGTTTATATATCACAACTATTACCTTGCCTTTGTTACCAGTTAAGTGAGTGTGTGATGTACAAATTCAGTGTGAGTGAGATTAGACTTAATATTGATGTTTGAAGTTTGAATAAAAAACATGATGAAATATGATTTTCAGGACTAATAATTTTTGAAGAATTCAACTCACGAACGAAATAGTGAAGTATTCAATTTACCTTGAAAATTAAACTTTTTTTTTACTTACAAGCATTTTAGTGAAATTAAAACTAAAAGTTTTCAAAAAATTTTAGTAAGTTGTAGAAATCTGTTTACATTCTTTAGACACTAAAATTTCCAAATCTAGAGTTTTTATTAAAATAATTTCCTATAAACAAATGAAACACCTTTTCAAAAAAACTCATGATAAATTTAAAAATTTTATATTTTCATTGCATTCAATTTTTTTTTCTGATAATGTAGGGGAAATTCTCCTATCTTTGGCAGGTTAAGCACTCGCTCCTAACTCCATCCAATTTGCTGATTTTCACTATTTAAACAACAAATTTTGCAAAACTTTTGATAGAAACTTGCTTGCTCACTTCTTATTGAGCTATTTATCACTCGATTTCAGTTGAAATCGCTTTTAATGAGCTTTAATTGAATGTCAAAGTTCTGACCTGCCAACATTAGAGGCACGCTGGAATTAGATGCTGTTCCCCTAGTAAGTTTCAAAGTAAAATTTTTCAAAAATTTCCAGACAAAAACGTAATTTTGAGAAATTCTTCAAATTTTCATAAATTGCAATATTTGGTATTCATTTTCGCTTAGCTTTTTTTTTATTTATGAAATGCTTAAAATTAACAACAAAACTTTTTTTTGCGAAAATAAAAAAAATGCAATATGGGTGACAATCTAAACGATATTTTGCATTTATTTTTACTAAACTATAGTTTTTTTTGTTAAACACACAATCTTTACTAAATGCCATATTTTTAAAATACCGTAATTTTCATAAAAAATTAAGTGAGTGTTTTTTTCGATTTTTTCCCAAACAAACTTTAACGATAAAAAGTGACCCTTAACCCTAAACATATTTGGCTCAAAATTGCCACAGTTACCGTAAAACGGGGTGACTTTGATAGGTTTCAGATTTTTCGCAAATTGAATAAGTACGCAATGGTGGTAGAGAACTTTTGATAAAATTTTGAAAATTTAAAAAAAGTTAGTTAACTGTATTAAACAAAAAGTTGATTATTTCATGATTTTCTCAATGAAAATGATTTTGAATCGGAAAACGGAATGCATTTTCGGATTCTTTGGACAATTTTCCACTATTAAAAGGCAAAATAAGTTTGTAAATAATAAATAATATATGTTTTTGAAAAGGTGGGAAAAGTTATCCCGTAGATGGTTATCCCGGGAATAATTTATAGCGCTATGGCGGCCATCTTTATGGCATGCGGGATAACTTGTCATGGTTATCCCAGGAACAATTTTTAAGAGAGATTCCAAAACTTAAAAAAAACGAACAATTAACATTACCTGGACATGTTTCTTGGCAAAATTTATTGCCCTACATTCCTGGAGTATGAAAATTTGGATGTGAATGAAAAAAATTCCAGGAATATTGTAACATCATCATTCAAATATTCCATAAATTTGAAAATCCTTCTAGGATGGGACTCTGGGTCATTTCCTGGGCATGTATTTAGGCAAAACTTGTTGCCCTACATTCCTTGATCATAAAAATATAACTTGGCATAAGGCCATGTGGAGGAAAAAAATTCCAGAAATATTTGAACTTCAAATATTTTAATTCAAATATTCCATAAATTTGAAAATCCTTCTAGGATGGGACTCTGGGTCATTTCCTGGACATGTATTTAGGCAAAACTTGTTGCCCTACATTCCTTAAGCATAAAAATATAACTTGGCATAAGGCCATGTGGAGGAAAAAAATTCCAGAAATATTTGAACTTCAAATATTTTAATTCAAATATTCCATAAATTTGAAAATCCTTCTAGGATGGGACTCTGGGTCATTTCCTGGGCATGTATTTAGGCAAAACTTGTTGCCCTACATTCCTTAAGCATAAAAATATAACTTGGCATAAGGCCATGTGGAGGAAAAAAATTCCAGAAATATTTGAACTTCAAATATTTTAATTCAAATATTCCATAAATTTGAAAATCCTTCTAGGATGGGACTCTGGGTCATTTCCTGGACATGTATTTAGGCAAAACTTGTTGCCCTACATTCCTTAAGCATAAAAATATAACTTGGCATAAGGCCATGTGGAGGAAAAAAATTCCAGAAATATTTGAACTTCAAATATTTTAATTCAAATATTCCATAAATTTGAAAATCCTTCTAGGATGGGACTCTGGGTCATTTCCTGGACATGTATTTAGGCAAAACTTGTTGCCCTATATTCCTTGAGCATAAAAATACAACTTGGCATAAGGCCATGTGGAGGAAAAAAATTCCAGAAATATTTGAACTTCAAATATTTTAATTCAAATATTCCATAAATTTGAAAATCCTTCTAGGATGGGACTCTGGGTCATTTCCTGGACAAGTATTTAGGCAAAAGTTGTTGTCCTATATTCCTGGAGCATAAAAATACAACTTGGCATAAGGCCATGTGGAAGAAAAAAATTCCAGAAATATTTGAACTTCAAATATTTTAATTCAAATATTCCATAAATTTGAAAATCCTTCTAGGATGGGACTCTGGGTCATTTCCTGGACATGTATTTAGGCAAAACTTGTTGCCCTATATTCCTGGAGCATAAAAATACAACTTGGCATAAGGCCATGTGGAGGAAAAAAATTCCAGAAATATTTGAACTTCAAATATTTTAATTCAAATATTCCATAAATTTGAAAATCCTTCTAGGATGGGACTCTGGGTCATTTCCTGGACATGTATTTAGGCAAAACTTGTTGCCCTATATTCCTGGAGCATAAAAATACAACTTGGCATAAGGCCATGTGGAGGAAAAAAATTCCAGAAATATTTGAACTTCAAATATTTTAATTCAAATATTCCATAAATTTGAAAATCCTTCTAGGATGGGACTCTGGGTCATTTCCTGGACATGTATTTAGGCAAAACTTGTTGCCCTACATTCCTTGAGCATAAAAATATAACTTGGCATAAGGCCATGTGGAGGAAAAAAATTCCAGAAATATTTGAACTTCAAATATTTTAATTCAAATATTCCATAAATTTGAAAATCCTTCTAGGATGGGACTCTGGGTCATTTCCTGGACATGTATTTAGGCAAAACTTGTTGCCCTATATTCCTGGAGCATAAAAATACAACTTGGCATAAGGCCATGTGGAGGAAAAAAATTCCAGAAATATTTGAACTTCAAATATTTTAATTCAAATATTCCATAAATTTGAAAATCCTTCTAGGATGGGACTCTGGGTCATTTCCTGGACATGTATTTAGGCAAAACTTGTTGCCCTATATTCCTGGAGCATAAAAATACAACTTGGCATAAGGCCATGTGGAGGAAAAAAATTCCAGAAATATTTGAACTTCAAATATTTTAATTCAAATATTCCATAAATTTGAAAATCCTTCTAGGATGGGACTCTGGGTCATTTCCTGGACATGTATTTAGGCAAAACTTGTTGCCCTATATTCCTGGAGCATAAAAATACAACTTGGCATAAGGCCATGTGGAGGAAAAAAATTCCAGAAATATTTGAACTTCAAATATTTTAATTCAAATATTCCATAAATTTGAAAATCCTTCTAGGATGGGACTCTGGGTCATTTCCTGGACATGTATTTAGGCAAAACTTGTTGCCCTATATTCCTGGAGCATAAAAATACAACTTGGCATAAGGCCATGTGGAGGAAAAAAATTCCAGAAATATTTGAACTTCAAATATTTTAATTCAAATATTCCATAAATTTGAAAATCCTTCTAGGATGGGACTCTGGGTCATTTCCTGGACATGTATTTAGGCAAAACTTGTTGCCCTATATTCCTGGAGCATAAAAATACAACTTGGCATAAGGCCATGTGGAGGAAAAAAATTCCAGAAATATTTGAACTTCAAATATTTTAATTCAAATATTCCATAAATTTGAAAATCCTTCTAGGATGGGACTCTGGGTCATTTCCTGGACATGTATTTAGGCAAAACTTGTTGCCCTATATTCCTGGAGCATAAAAATACAACTTGGCATAAGGCCATGTGGAGGAAAAAAATTCCAGAAATATTTGAACTTCAAATATTTTAATTCAAATATTCCATAAATTTGAAAATCCTTCTAGGATGGGACTCTGGGTCATTTCCTGGACATGTATTTAGGCAAAACTTGTTGCCCTATATTCCTTGAGCATAAAAATATAACTTGGCATAAGGCCATGTGGAGGAAAAAAATTCCAGAAATATTTGAACTTCAAATATTTTAATTCAAATATTCCATAAATTTGAAAATCCTTCTAGGATGGGACTCTGGGTCATTTCCTGGACATGTATTTAGGCAAAACTTGTTGCCCTACATTCCTTAAGCATAAAAATATAACTTGGCATAAGGCCATGTGGAGGAAAAAAATTCCAGAAATATTTGAACTTCAAATATTTTAATTCAAATATTCCATAAATTTGAAAATCCTTCTAGGATGGGACTCTGGGTCATTTCCTGGACATGTATTTAGGCAAAACTTGTTGCCCTACATTCCTTGATCATAAAAATATAACTTGGCATAAGGCCATGTGGAGGAAAAAAATTCCAGAAATATTTGAACTTCAAATATTTTAATTCAAATATTCCATAAATTTGAAAATCCTTCTAGGATGGGACTCTGGGTCATTTCCTGGACATGTATTTAGGCAAAACTTGTTGCCCTATATTCCTGGAGCATAAAAATACAACTTGGCATAAGGCCATGTGGAGGAAAAAAATTCCAGAAATATTTGAACTTCAAATATTTTAATTCAAATATTCCATAAATTTGAAAATCCTTCTAGGATGGGACTCTGGGTCATTTCCTGGACATGTATTTAGGCAAAACTTGTTGCCCTATATTCCTGGAGCATAAAAATACAACTTGGCATAAGGCCATGTGGAGGAAAAAAATTCCAGAAATATTTGAACTTCAAATATTTTAATTCAAATATTCCATAAATTTGAAAATCCTTCTAGGATGGGACTCTGGGTCATTTCCTGGACATGTATTTAGGCAAAACTTGTTGCCCTATATTCCTGGAGCATAAAAATACAACTTGGCATAAGGCCATGTGGAGGAAAAAAATTCCAGAAATATTTGAACTTCAAATATTTTAATTCAAATATTCCATAAATTTGAAAATCCTTCTAGGATGGGACTCTGGGTCATTTCCTGGACATGTATTTAGGCAAAACTTGTTGCCCTATATTCCTGGAGCATAAAAATACAACTTGGCATAAGGCCATGTGGAGGAAAAAAATTCCAGAAATATTTGAACTTCAAATATTTTAATTCAAATATTCCATAAATTTGAAAATCCTTCTAGGATGGGACTCTGGGTCATTTCCTGGACATGTATTTAGGCAAAACTTGTTGCCCTACATTCCTTAAGCATAAAAATATAACTTGGCATAAGGCCATGTGGAGGAAAAAAATTCCAGAAATATTTGAACTTCAAATATTTTAATTCAAATATTCCATAAATTTGAAAATCCTTCTAGGATGGGACTCTGGGTCATTTCCTGGACATGTATTTAGGCAAAACTTGTTGCCCTATATTCCTGGAGCATAAAAATACAACTTGGCATAAGGCCATGTGGAGGAAAAAAATTCCAGAAATATTTGAACTTCAAATATTTTAATTCAAATATTCCATAAATTTGAAAATCCTTCTAGGATGGGACTCTGGGTCATTTCCTGGACATGTATTTAGGCAAAACTTGTTGCCCTATATTCCTGGAGCATAAAAATACAACTTGGCATAAGGCCATGTGGAGGAAAAAAATTCCAGAAATATTTGAACTTCAAATATTTTAATTCAAATATTCCATAAATTTGAAAATCCTTCTAGGATGGGACTCTGGGTCATTTCCTGGACATGTATTTAGGCAAAACTTGTTGCCCTACATTCCTTAAGCATAAAAATATAACTTGGCATAAGGCCATGTGGAGGAAAAAAATTCCAGAAATATTTGAACTTCAAATATTTTAATTCAAATATTCCATAAATTTGAAAATCCTTCTAGGATGGGACTCTGGGTCATTTCCTGGACATGTATTTAGGCAAAACTTGTTGCCCTATATTCCTGGAGCATAAAAATACAACTTGGCATAAGGCCATGTGGAGGAAAAAAATTCCAGAAATATTTGAACTTCAAATATTTTAATTCCAGGAAATGACCCAGAGTCCCATCCTAGAAGGATTTTCAAATTTATGGAATATTTGAATTAAAATATTTGAAGTTCAAATATTTCTGGAATTTTTTTCCTCCACATGGCCTTATGCCAAGTTATATTTTTATGGTCAAGGAATGTAGGGCATCAAGTTTTGCCTAAATACTTGTCCAGGAAATGACCCAGAGTCCCATCCTAGAAGGATTTTCAAATTTATGGAATATTTGAATTAAAATATTTGAAGTTCAAATATTTCTGGAATTTTTTTCCTCCACATGGCCTTATGCCAAGTTATATTTTTATGATCAAGGAATGTAGGGCAACAAGTTTTGCCTAAATACTTGTCCAGGAAATGACCCAGAGTCCCATCCTAGAAGGATTTTCAAATTTATGGAATATTTGAATTAAAATATTTGAAGTTCAAATATTTCTGGAATTTTTTTCCTCTACATGGCCTCATGCCAAGTTATTTTTTTATGCTCAAGGAATGTAGGGCAACAAGTTTTGCCTAAATACTTGTCCAGGAAATGACCCAGAGTCCCATCCTAGAAGGATTTTCAAATTTATGGAATATTTGAATTAAAATATTTGAAGTTCAAATATTTCTGGAATTTTTTTCCTCCACATGGCCTTATGCCAAGTTGTATTTTTATGCTCCAGGAATATAGGGCAACAAGTTTTGCCTAAATACATGTCCAGGAAATGACCCAGAGTCCCATCCTAGAAGGATTTTCAAATTTATGGAATATTTGAATTAAAATATTTGAAGTTCAAATATTTCTGGAATTTTTTTCCTCCACATGGCCTTATGCCAAGTTATATTTTTATGATCAAGGAATGTAGGGCAACAAGTTTTGCCTAAATACATGTCCAGGAAATGACCTAGAGTCCCATCCTAGAAGGATTTTCAAATTTATGGAATATTTGAATTAAAATATTTGAAGTTCAAATATTTCTGGAATTTTTTTCCTCCACATGGCCTTATGCCAAGTTGTATTTTTATGCTCCAGGAATATAGGGCAACAAGTTTTGCCTAAATACTTGTCCAGGAAATGACCCAGAGTCCCATCCTAGAAGGATTTTCAAATTTATGGAATATTTGAATTAAAATATTTGAAGTTCAAATATTTCTGGAATTTTTTTCCTCCACATGGCCTTATGCCAAGTTATATTTTTTTGATCAAGGAATGTAGGGCAACAAGTTTTGCCTAAATACTTGTCCAGGAAATGACCCAGTGTCCCATCCTAGAAGGATTTTCAAATTTATGGAATATTTGAATTAAAATATTTGAAGTTCAAATATTTCTGGAATTTTTTTCCTCCACATGGCCTTATGCCAAGTTATATTTTTTTGATCAAGGAATGTAGGGCAACAAGTTTTGCCTAAATACTTGTCCAGGAAATGACCCAGTGTCCCATCCTAGAAGGATTTTCAAATTTATGGAATATTTGAATTAAAATATTTGAAGTTCAAATATTTCTGGAATTTTTTTCCTCCACATGGCCTTATGCCAAGTTATATTTTTATGATCAAGGAATGTAGGGCAACAAGTTTTGCCTAAATACTTGTCCAGGAAATGACCCAGAGTCCCATCCTAGAAGGATTTTCAAATTTATGGAATATTTGAATTAAAATATTTGAAGTTCAAATATTTCTGGAATTTTTTTCCTCCACATGGCCTTATGCCAAGTTATATTTTTTTGATCAAGGAATGTAGGGCAACAAGTTTTGCCTAAATACTTGTCCAGGAAATGACCCAGTGTCCCATCCTAGAAGGATTTTCAAATTTATGGAATATTTGAATTAAAATATTTGAAGTTCAAATATTTCTGGAATTTTTTTCCTCCACATGGCCTTATGCCAAGTTATATTTTTATGATCAAGGAATGTAGGGCAACAAGTTTTGCCTAAATACTTGTCCAGGAAATGACCCAGAGTCCCATCCTAGAAGGATTTTCAAATTTATGGAATATTTGAATTAAAATATTTGAAGTTCAAATATTTCTGGAACTTTTTCCTCCACATGGCCTCATGCCAAGTTGTATTTTTATGCTCCAGGAATATAGGGCATCAAGTTTTGCCTAAATACTTGTCCAGGAAATGACCCAGAGTCCCATCCTAGAAGGATTTTCAAATTTATGGAATATTTGAATTAAAATATTTGAAGTTCAAATATTTCTGGAATTTTTTTCCTCCACATGGCCTTATGCCAAGTTATATTTTTATGATCATGGAATGTAGGGCAACAAGTTTTGCCTAAATACTTGTCCAGGAAATGACCCAGTGTCCCATCCTAGAAGGATTTTCAAATTTATGGAATATTTGAATTAAAATATTTGAAGTTCAAATATTTCTGGAATTTTTTTCCTCCACATGGCCTTATGCCAAGTTATATTATTATGATCAAGGAATATAGGGCAACAAGTTTTGCCTAAATACATGCCCAGGAAATGACCCAGAGTCCCATCCTAGAAGGATTTTCAAATTTATGGAATATTTGAATTAAAATATTTGAAGATCAAATATTTCTGGAATTTTTTTCCTCCACATGGCCTTATGCCAAGTTATATTTTTATGATCAAGGAATGTAGGGCAACAAGTTTTGCCTAAATACATGCCCAGGAAATGACCCAGAGTCCCATCCTAGAAGGATTTTCAAATTTATGGAATATTTGAATTAAAATATTTGAAGTTCAAATATTTCTGGAACTTTTTCCTCCACATGGCCTCATGCCAAGTTGTATTTTTATGCTCCAGGAATATAGGGCATCAAGTTTTGCCTAAATACTTGTCCAGGAAATGACCCAGAGTCCCATCCTAGAAGGATTTTCAAATTTATGGAATATTTGAATTAAAATATTTGAAGTTCAAATATTTCTGGAATTTTTTTCCTCCACATGGCCTTATGCCAAGTTATATTTTTATGATCAAGGAATGTAGGGCAACAAGTTTTGCCTAAATACATGTCCAGGAAATGACCCAGAGTCCCATCCTAGAAGGATTTTCAAATTTATGGAATATTTGAATTAAAATATTTGAAGTTCAAATATTTCTGGAATTTTTTTCCTCCACATGGCCTCATGCCAAGTTGTATTTTTATGCTCCAGGAATATAGGGCAACAAGTTTTGCCTAAATACATGCCCAGGAAATGACCCAGAGTCCCATCCTAGAAGGATTTTCAAATTTATGGAATATTTGAATTAAAATATTTGAAGTTCAAATATTTCTGGAATTTTTTTCCTCCACATGGCCTTATGCCAAGTTATATTTTTATGATCAAGGAATGTAGGGCAACAAGTTTTGCCTAAATACATGCCCAGGAAATGACCCAGAGTCCCATCCTAGAAGGATTTTCAAATTTATGGAATATTTGAATTAAAATATTTGAAGTTCAAATATTTCTGGAATTTTTTTCCTCCACATGGCCTTATGCCAAGTTATATTTTTATGATCAAGGAATGTAGGGCAACAAGTTTTGCCTAAATACATGTCCAGGAAATGACCCAGAGTCCCATCCTAGAAGGATTTTCAAATTTATGGAATATTTGAATTAAAATATTTGAAGATCAAATATTTCTGGAATTTTTTTCCTCCACATGGCCTTATGCCAAGTTATATTTTTATGATCAAGGAATGTAGGGCAACAAGTTTTGCCTAAATACATGTCCAGGAAATGACCCAGAGTCCCATCCTAGAAGGATTTTCAAATTTATGGAATATTTGAATTAAAATATTTGAAGTTCAAATATTTCTGGAATTTTTTTCCTCCACATGGCCTTATGCCAAGTTATATTTTTATGATCAAGGAATGTAGGGCAACAAGTTTTGCCTAAATACTTGTCCAGGAAATGACCCAGAGTCCCATCCTAGAAGGATTTTCAAATTTATGGAATATTTGAATTAAAATATTTGAAGTTCAAATATTTCTAGAATTTTTTTCCTCCACATGGCCTCATGCCAAGTTATTTTTTTATGCTCAAGGAATATAGGGCAACAAGTTTTGCCTAAATACATGTCCAGGAAATGACCCAGAGTCCCATCCTAGAAGGATTTTCAAATTTATGGAATATTTGAATTAAAATATTTGAAGTTCAAATATTTCTGGAATTTTTTTCCTCCACATGGCCTTATGCCAAGTTATATTTTTATGATCAAGGAATGTAGGGCAACAAGTTTTGCCTAAATACATGTCCAGGAAATGACCCAGAGTCCCATCCTAGAAGGATTTTCAAATTTATGGAATATTTGAATTAAAATATTTGAAGTTCAAATATTTCTGGAATTTTTTTCCTCCACATGGCCTTATGCCAAGTTATATTTTTATGATCAAGGAATGTAGGGCAACAAGTTTTGCCTAAATACATGTCCAGGAAATGACCCAGAGTCCCATCCTAGAAGGATTTTCAAATTTATGGAATATTTGAATTAAAATATTTGAAGTTCAAATATTTCTGGAATTTTTTTCCTCCACATGGCCTTATGCCAAGTTATATTTTTATGATCAAGGAATGTAGGGCAACAAGTTTTGCCTAAATACTTGTCCAGGAAATGACCCAGAGTCCCATCCTAGAAGGATTTTCAAATTTATGGAATATTTGAATTAAAATATTTGAAGTTCAAATATTTCTGGAATTTTTTTCCTCCACATGGCCTTATGCCAAGTTATATTTTTATGATCAAGGAATATAGGGCAACAAGTTTTGCCTAAATACATGCCCAGGAAATGACCCAGAGTCCCATCCTAGAAGGATTTTCAAATTTATGGAATATTTGAATTAAAATATTTGAAGTTCAAATATTTCTGGAATTTTTTTCCTCCACATGGCCTTATGCCAAGTTATATTTTTATGATCAAGGAATGTAGGGCAACAAGTTTTGCCTAAATACATGTCCAGGAAATGACCCAGAGTCCCATCCTAGAAGGATTTTCAAATTTATGGAATATTTAAATTAAAATATTTGAAGTTCAAATATTTCTGGAATTTTTTTCCTCCACATGGCCTTATGCCAAGTTATATTTTTTTGATCAAGGAATGTAGGGCAACAAGTTTTGCCTAAATACTTGTCCAGGAAATGACCCAGTGTCCCATCCTAGAAGGATTTTCAAATTTATGGAATATTTGAATTAAAATATTTGAAGTTCAAATATTTCTGGAATTTTTTTCCTCCACATGGCCTTATGCCAAGTTATATTTTTTTGATCAAGGAATGTAGGGCAACAAGTTTTGCCTAAATACTTGTCCAGGAAATGACCCAGTGTCCCATCCTAGAAGGATTTTCAAATTTATGGAATATTTGAATTAAAATATTTGAAGTTCAAATATTTCTGGAATTTTTTTCCTCCACATGGCCTTATGCCAAGTTATATTTTTATGATCAAGGAATGTAGGGCAACAAGTTTTGCCTAAATACTTGTCCAGGAAATGACCCAGAGTCCCATCCTAGAAGGATTTTCAAATTTATGGAATATTTGAATTAAAATATTTGAAGTTCAAATATTTCTGGAATTTTTTTCCTCCACATGGCCTTATGCCAAGTTATATTTTTTTGATCAAGGAATGTAGGGCAACAAGTTTTGCCTAAATACTTGTCCAGGAAATGACCCAGTGTCCCATCCTAGAAGGATTTTCAAATTTATGGAATATTTGAATTAAAATATTTGAAGTTCAAATATTTCTGGAATTTTTTTCCTCCACATGGCCTTATGCCAAGTTATATTTTTATGATCAAGGAATGTAGGGCAACAAGTTTTGCCTAAATACTTGTCCAGGAAATGACCCAGAGTCCCATCCTAGAAGGATTTTCAAATTTATGGAATATTTGAATTAAAATATTTGAAGTTCAAATATTTCTGGAATTTTTTTCCTCCACATGGCCTCATGCCAAGTTGTATTTTTATGCTCCAGGAATATAGGGCATCAAGTTTTGCCTAAATACTTGTCCAGGAAATGACCCAGAGTCCCATCCTAGAAGGATTTTCAAATTTATGGAATATTTGAATTAAAATATTTGAAGTTCAAATATTTCTGGAATTTTTTTCCTCCACATGGCCTTATGCCAAGTTATATTTTTATGATCATGGAATGTAGGGCAACAAGTTTTGCCTAAATACTTGTCCAGGAAATGACCCAGTGTCCCATCCTAGAAGGATTTTCAAATTTATGGAATATTTGAATTAAAATATTTGAAGTTCAAATATTTCTGGAATTTTTTTCCTCCACATGGCCTTATGCCAAGTTATATTATTATGATCAAGGAATATAGGGCAACAAGTTTTGCCTAAATACATGCCCAGGAAATGACCCAGAGTCCCATCCTAGAAGGATTTTCAAATTTATGGAATATTTGAATTAAAATATTTGAAGTTCAAATATTTCTGGAATTTTTTTCCTCCACATGGCCTTATGCCAAGTTATATTTTTATGATCAAGGAATGTAGGGCAACAAGTTTTGCCTAAATACATGCCCAGGAAATGACCCAGAGTCCCATCCTAGAAGGATTTTCAAATTTATGGAATATTTGAATTAAAATATTTGAAGTTCAAATATTTCTGGAACTTTTTCCTCCACATGGCCTCATGCCAAGTTGTATTTTTATGCTCCAGGAATATAGGGCATCAAGTTTTGCCTAAATACTTGTCCAGGAAATGACCCAGAGTCCCATCCTAGAAGGATTTTCAAATTTATGGAATATTTGAATTAAAATATTTGAAGTTCAAATATTTCTGGAATTTTTTTCCTCCACATGGCCTTATGCCAAGTTATATTTTTATGATCAAGGAATGTAGGGCAACAAGTTTTGCCTAAATACATGTCCAGGAAATGACCCAGAGTCCCATCCTAGAAGGATTTTCAAATTTATGGAATATTTGAATTAAAATATTTGAAGTTCAAATATTTCTGGAATTTTTTTCCTCCACATGGCCTCATGCCAAGTTGTATTTTTATGCTCCAGGAATATAGGGCAACAAGTTTTGCCTAAATACATGCCCAGGAAATGACCCAGAGTCCCATCCTAGAAGGATTTTCAAATTTATGGAATATTTGAATTAAAATATTTGAAGTTCAAATATTTCTGGAATTTTTTTCCTCCACATGGCCTTATGCCAAGTTATATTTTTATGATCAAGGAATGTAGGGCAACAAGTTTTGCCTAAATACATGCCCAGGAAATGACCCAGAGTCCCATCCTAGAAGGATTTTCAAATTTATGGAATATTTGAATTAAAATATTTGAAGTTCAAATATTTCTGGAATTTTTTTCCTCCACATGGCCTTATGCCAAGTTATATTTTTATGATCAAGGAATGTAGGGCAACAAGTTTTGCCTAAATACATGTCCAGGAAATGACCCAGAGTCCCATCCTAGAAGGATTTTCAAATTTATGGAATATTTGAATTAAAATATTTGAAGTTCAAATATTTCTGGAATTTTTTTCCTCCACATGGCCTTATGCCAAGTTATATTTTTATGATCAAGGAATGTAGGGCAACAAGTTTTGCCTAAATACATGTCCAGGAAATGACCCAGAGTCCCATCCTAGAAGGATTTTCAAATTTATGGAATATTTGAATTAAAATATTTGAAGTTCAAATATTTCTGGAATTTTTTTCCTCCACATGGCCTTATGCCAAGTTATATTTTTATGATCAAGGAATGTAGGGCAACAAGTTTTGCCTAAATACTTGTCCAGGAAATGACCCAGAGTCCCATCCTAGAAGGATTTTCAAATTTATGGAATATTTGAATTAAAATATTTGAAGTTCAAATATTTCTGGAATTTTTTTCCTCCACATGGCCTCATGCCAAGTTAAATTTCTATGCTCCAGGAATATAGGGCAACAAGTTTTGCCTAAATACATGCCCAGGAAATGACCCAGAGTCCCATCCTAGAAGGATTTTCAAATTTATGGAATATTTGAATTAAAATATTTGAAGTTCAAATATTTCTGGAATTTTTTTCCTCCACATGGCCTTATGCCAAGTTATATTTTTATGATCAAGGAATGTAGGGCAACAAGTTTTGCCTAAATACATGTCCAGGAAATGACCCAGAGTCCCATCCTAGAAGGATTTTCAAATTTATGGAATATTTGAATTAAAATATTTGAAGTTCAAATATTTCTGGAATTTTTTTCCTCCACATGGCCTTATGCCAAGTTATATTTTTATGATCAAGGAATGTAGGGCAACAAGTTTTGCCTAAATACATGTCCAGGAAATGACCCAGAGTCCCATCCTAGAAGGATTTTCAAATTTATGGAATATTTGAATTAAAATATTTGAAGTTCAAATATTTCTGGAATTTTTTTCCTCCACATGGCCTTATGCCAAGTTATATTTTTATGATCAAGGAATGTAGGGCAACAAGTTTTGCCTAAATACTTGTCCAGGAAATGACCCAGAGTCCCATCCTAGAAGGATTTTCAAATTTATGGAATATTTGAATTAAAATATTTGAAGTTCAAATATTTCTGGAATTTTTTTCCTCCACATGGCCTCATGCCAAGTTAAATTTCTATGCTCCAGGAATATAGGGCAACAAGTTTTGCCTAAATACATGCCCAGGAAATGACCCAGAGTCCCATCCTAGAAGGATTTTCAAATTTATGGAATATTTGAATTAAAATATTTGAAGTTCAAATATTTCTGGAATTTTTTTCCTCCACATGGCCTTATGCCAAGTTATATTTTTATGATCAAGGAATGTAGGGCAACAAGTTTTGCCTAAATACATGTCCAGGAAATGACCCAGAGTCCCATCCTAGAAGGATTTTCAAATTTATGGAATATTTAAATTAAAATATTTGAAGTTCAAATATTTCTGGAATTTTTTTCCTCCACATGGCCTTATGCCAAGTTATATTTTTATGATCAAGGAATGTAGGGCAACAAGTTTTGCCTAAATACTTGTCCAGGAAATGACCCAGAGTCCCATCCTAGAAGGATTTTCAAATTTATGGAATATTTGAATTAAAATATTTGAAGTTCAAATATTTCTGGAACTTTTTCCTCCACATGGCCTCATGCCAAGTTGTATTTTTATGCTCCAGGAATATAGGGCAACAAGTTTTGCCTAAATACTTGTCCAGGAAATGACCCAGAGTCCCATCCTAGAAGGATTTTCAAATTTATGGAATATTTGAATTAAAATATTTGAAGTTCAAATATTTCTGGAATTTTTTTCCTCCACATGGCCTTATGCCAAGTTATATTTTTATGATCAAGGAATGTAGGGCAACAAGTTTTGCCTAAATACTTGTCCAGGAAATGACCCAGTGTCCCATCCTAGAAGGATTTTCAAATTTATGGAATATTTGAATTAAAATATTTGAAGTTCAAATATTTCTGGAATTTTTTTCCTCCACATGGCCTTATGCCAAGTTATATTTTTATGATCAAGGAATGTAGGGCAACAAGTTTTGCCTAAATACATGTCCAGGAAATGACCCAGAGTCCCATCCTAGAAGGATTTTCAAATTTATGGAATATTTGAATTAAAATATTTGAAGTTCAAATATTTCTGGAATTTTTTTCCTCCACATGGCCTTATGCCAAGTTATATTTTTATGATCAAGGAATATAGGGCAACAAGTTTTGCCTAAATACATGCCCAGGAAATGACCCAGAGTCCCATCCTAGAAGGATTTTCAAATTTATGGAATATTTGAATTAAAATATTTGAAGTTCAAATATTTCTGGAATTTTTTTCCTCCACATGGCCTTATGCCAAGTTATATTATTATGATCAAGGAATATAGGGCAACAAGTTTTGCCTAAATACATGCCCAGGAAATGACCCAGAGTCCCATCCTAGAAGGATTTTCAAATTTATGGAATATTTGAATTAAAATATTTGAAGTTCAAATATTTCTGGAATTTTTTTCCTCCACATGGCCTTATGCCAAGTTATATTTTTATGCTTAAGGAATGTAGGGCAACAAGTTTTGCCTAAATACTTGTCCAGGAAATGACCCAGTGTCCCATCCTAGAAGGATTTTCAAATTTATGGAATATTTGAATTAAAATATTTGAAGTTCAAATATTTCTGGAATTTTTTTCCTCCACATGGCCTTATGCCAAGTTATATTTTTATGATCAAGGAATGTAGGGCAACAAGTTTTGCCTAAATACTTGTCCAGGAAATGACCCAGAGTCCCATCCTAGAAGGATTTTCAAATTTATGGAATATTTGAATTAAAATATTTGAAGTTCAAATATTTCTGGAATTTTTTTCCTCCACATGGCCTTATGCCAAGTTATATTTTTATGATCAAGGAATATAGGGCAACAAGTTTTGCCTAAATACATGTCCAGGAAATGACCCAGAGTCCCATCCTAGAAGGATTTTCAAATTTATGGAATATTTGAATGATGATGTTACAATATTCCTGGAATTTTTTTCATTCACATCCAAATTTTCATACTCCAGGAATGTAGGGCAATAAATTTTGCCAAGAAACATGTCCAGGTAATGTTAATTGTTCGTTTTTTTTTAAGTTTTGGAATCTCTCTTAAAAATTGTTCCTGGGATAACCATGACAAGTTATCCCGCATGCCATAAAGATGGCCGCCATAGCGCTATAAATTATTCCCGGGATAACCATCTACGGGATAACTTTTCCCACCTTTTTTGAAACACAATTTTAAAAAAATCTCCAAATTTATAGGCAATGTTAGTTAATCAAATTTTATGTAAAATGTGGAAACTTGTGATTCGTGCTTCGAAATCAGTTTAAAATGTAAAATAAATCAATAATTTTATAAACAAAACTAGTTTTAAAGAATTTCAGGAAAAATTTCGACTATTTTACAATTTCACCTTAAATTTATATGTATTTTGTTAAAAAGCTTAGAAACTTAAATAACTAAATACAAACAATATTTTTTTCTTAAAAACTATATCAGCAACCTTAGTTATGGTACATTTGACGAAAAAATGAAATTTGAACACCTTAAATCTGATTTTTACAAGAAAAATTATAACTATCAAAGTCACCCCGGAATTTAAACTTGGAATTTTTAACGTGTCTATTTTTCTTAACACTAATGAAAAAACTTTTTTTTTTTCAAAAAATAAAGCATGGACTTTGTGGGGTCTACAATGTACATGTTTTAAAAATAATAATCTTGAGAAAAACCTTACCAGTTGGAAAATATTTCAAAAATAAGTTGAAATCCTACCAAAGTCACCCCGGTTTATGGTACTTCTTTTAACCTAAAGAATAAAGCATCTATTACGATTTTCCAAAAAAATATTTTTTCTTGTCACCCTAATGTACATCCATTTCCAAATTTCAAGTTATTAAGTGCTCTAAAAACTGCTGTCTCTATTTAGACTGTAGCCTTAATACGCCTTAAATGATGGCATATATATTTAAAAATTGTATTGAAACATGTAATTACACGGAAAAAAGAGTGCCCAAAATCGTGAACACTGGTTCATGAAATTGGGAACCACGAACAAAGTGTTCAAATGCCATGGTACGATTTTCAAAAACGTACCATGGAAATTGAACAATTTGTTCGTGGTTCCCAATTTCATGAACGGGTATTCACGATTTTGAGAACTCTTTTTTCTCCGTGTATTTAGAAAAGTAGCAATTGTAAAACAACTGTATCATTCACAATTGATTGTGAAATCTATATTTCGCTGCTGTATGGATAAGAATCGTTTGAACTCAACGATACGGTTCTCTGTATAAATATATGTATAAAATGTGATACTTACAACACTCTTAAATCACGGCAGTTTGTCACATTTGGAATGCTTTTCAATCTATTGGATTTCAAGTCTCTGGCAAGAAGATGAAAAGAAAAATGAAGAGTTGAACAGTTTTTGTTTCGTTTATTCCAAGATATCAAGTAAATAATTTTCCACCAATACTCACAAACTCCTTAAGCGCGGCGAAGTCTTACACATATGGTCAGGTAGTTTGGTTAGGTTAGCTCGATCGATCCGCAGCACTTCCAGCGAAGTGCAGCCATCTAGCGGAGGTAGTTCCTGGAGTCCCCGGACGTCCGAAAGAATTCTAACCAAAACAAAAAAAAAACATGAGAAAACAAATGCCAAAACATGAAAATCATCGCACCACTTTCCAGTGTCTGGACAAATAGGCTAATTTATCGCGGAATTGGGAGGTTATGTTTTATGCATGCACTTACAACTTCCGGAGCCGGGGCATGTTCTGCAGCGCGCCTGGCTTGATGCCAACCAGCGGGTTGGACCTGAGCTCCAATGTGACTAGACTTTTCGGGAAATCATCCTTCGAGATCCATCGGATGCGGTTGCCGGATGCTGACCTGTGGTGGTTCGAAAAATAAAAGAAAACACGGGGAAAAGGGATACAAAGTTAGCAAGTTCCAGCAAGCTCGGTGGACAATGGACAGTGACTCTATAATCTGCTATTGTCTCAAAGTGGCTGATGAAGCGTTATTTTTCGTTCTCTTGCGAACATTTATATCTGGAGCGAGTTAAGTTTAACAAAGCCGGAAGATAAATCTTCCAGTAAGGCGCGCGTCTAGCCCTTACGGAACGTTAGACTAGTGGTAGAAACGGGAAGGGGAAGCTTATGAATAATTAATGAGAACTTCTGTCCAAACTATTCCGCTTGTCCGGCGCTTCCGATTGCTAGATCCGCTGGATGAGGTGAACTGTGGGCTAAACTAAAACTGAGACAGAAACTGAGACTGAAACTGATACTAAAACTGAGACAGAAACTGCGATTGAAACTGAGATTGAGACTGAGACAGAAACTGGGACTGAAACTGAGACGGAAACTGAGACGGAAACTGAGACTGAAACTGAGACAGAAACTGAGACTGAAACTGATACTGAAACTGAGACTGAAACTGAGACTGAAACTGAGACTGAAACTGAGACTGAAACTGAGACTGAAACTGAGACTGAAACTGAGACTGAAACTGAGACTGAAACTGAGACTGAAACTGAGACTGAAACTGAGACTGAAACTGAGACTAAAACTGAGATAGAAACTGAGATTGAGATTGAACTGAAACTGAGACAGAAACTGAGACAGAAACTGAGACAGAAACTGAGACAGAAACTGAGACAGAAACTGAGACAGAAACTGAGACAGAAACTGAGACAGAAACTGAGACAGAAACTGAGACTAAAACTGAGACTGAAACTGAGACTGAAACTGAGACAGAAACTGAGACAGAAACTGAGACTGAAACTGAGACTAAAACTGAGACAGAAACTGAGACTGAAACTAAAACTGAAACTGGGACTGAAACTGAGACGGAAACTGAGACTGAAACTGAGACAGAAACTGAGACTGAAACTGATACTGAAACTGAGACTGAAACTGAGACTGAAACTGAGACTAAAACTGAGATAGAAACTGAGATTGAGACTGAACTGAAACTGAGACAGAAACTAAGACACAAACTGAGACTTAAACTGAGACAGAACTTGAGACTGAAGCTGAGACTGAAAATGAGACAGAAACTGAGACTGAGACAGAAACTGAAACTGAGCCGGAAACTGAGACGGAAACTGAGACTGAAATTGAGACTGAAATTGAGACTGAAATTGAGACAGAACTTGAGACTGAAACTGAGACTGAAACTGAGACTGAAACTGAGACTGAAACTGAGACTGAAACTGAGACTGAAACTGAGACTGAAACTGAGACTGAAACTGAGACTTAAACTGAGACTGAAACTGAGACTGAAACTGAGACTGAAACTGAGACTAAAACTGAGACAGAAACTGAGATTGAGACTGAACTGAAACTGAGACAGAAACTGAGACAGAATCTGAGACTGAAACTGAGACAGAAACTGAGACTGAAACTGAGACAGAAACTGAGACAGAAACTGAGACAGAAACTGAGACAGAAACTGAGACAGAAACTGAGACTATAACTGAGACTATAACTGAGACAGAAACTGAGATTGAGACTGAACTGAAACTGAGACAGAAACTGAGACAGAAACTGAGACTTAAACTGAGACAGAAATTGAGACTAAAACTGAGACTGAAACTGAGACTGAACCTGAGACAGAAACTGAAATAGAAACTGAGACAGAAACTGAGACTAAAACTGAGACAGAAACTGAGACTGAAACTAAGACACTGATTCTGAAAATTAGACTTAAACTGAACTCAAGCCCAAAATGTGAGAAAAAATGTTTAAAATGTTTTTCCCCGGATTTTCCCACTGTGCCACCTTCAGCAAGCGATTTCCTTCAACCAAGCAAAAACGGAGCAAACCTTTACTGCCAAAATCAACTCGGCTAGAGCAGAGAACAGAACTACAAAACAGTGACTTGGTAGTTTCTCCCCTTTACAGCGCTGCAACCAGTCGGAAAAGGCCACCAAACTCCGTTTGTGGGCCAACATCCGTGGCCATCCGATGGCGGGTGGTGGCATAAATTTCACATAAATTAAATTTAATTGTACCGAAGCTATCCCCGGATGGCGACGTCGGCAGGTTCCCGACAGGACAGAAAAAAAATATGTGGGACATCTTCTCTTTCTTGGCATTTTTCTTCAACTCTTTGAACTTTGCCGCTAGGAGGAAAATAAAGCGGCTGAAAAGCGCAACAATGTTTCCATTCTAATGAGGGAAGGAAGCCGGAACGAGGCTGGCAGGAAGTCGAGGTCGTTTTGGTAGTTTATTGGTAGGAAAACTGTTTTTGCTTCTTCTCTTTTCTTCTTGTTTTGACGAAACGTGAAGATGTTTATCTTTTGCAGACAAAGGGTGAATTTTAAAGCCTGAAAATGCCCAATCAGCCGCATTCAAGTTTGTGCTTAGAATGTTTGTGGGCTTTGTTGAGCAAAATATTTATCGTTGGACGTGACTGAAATGAGTTGATGTGAGCTTCGGAAGAAAGCCATATAAAAAAACTTAATTCAATTTTAATGGAAAAAAGCTTCATTTCATATTAAATCAAAATATGAAAATATGATTTCATATACAAATCAAAATATGAAATCCTCAACCAACCTTACTTTGGTTTTCCACATAAATATATTTAAAAATTAATCAAAAATAGCATAACAGTGCTGACATAATAACTAAATGATCAGAAAAGATATTTCAATAAATAAGCCTCATTCGCTCCACTGCACCATTCCTTATTTTATTGTTCCCATGAATTGAACAATGAGTATAATATCCGCCTCATGAATAATAATTCCCCAAGAAAACTTTCCCCAATATCGCTCGTCAATAAAACCACTCGCTATAAATATTAAATCAATCAACCGGAAACCATCGCTATTCTTCCTGGAAAAGAAAAAAAAAGCTCGCTCCCACGCCAATACTTACAGTTCTTGCAGCATCACGAGATTCTCCAAGCCAACAGGCACTGAACTTAACACATTATCATCTAACTCTCTGTCGAATGTGCGAGGTGGTGGTGTGATTCCAAAAGAAAAAGAAAAGAAGAAAAAAAAAACATACACAAACATCGTTAGAGAAGGTGAGAAAAGCTTTCACACGAATCTGGGAAAACCCGGAAGTTTTCCCCAACCCCCCGGGGTGGGAGCCGAAGGTCGGTGGAAAAACACAAACTTTTAATCGCATTACATTTTTTTTCCTGTTTTGCTCCCGGCAGAAAGCGAGAAACCCATGCAGAAGTATGCCATCATATTGGGTGCCTTAATGCAGGCGCGCTCGATTCCAGCACACTTTTATTGCGCGTTTAGCCATACATACGATCAGGAAAGCCCTGGGTTAGGTTAGGGGTTTGTGCCGGCTTTCGGCTGAGAGAAGGAAATGAGGAAAAACTTTGGGGTTTTCCTGTACTAGGGACAGTGGTTCTATTTTATTTTTGTATAGTATTCTTAAAAGTAACGATATCGTTGTGGGTAACTAAGATAACACAACCAATTGAATACGATCAATATGAAACATATCATATTAATTGATTCAACTGAACTGTTTCATTTAATTTTAAATAATTCTCAAGCTTTTTCCCAGCAAAGCTACATAAAATAAGCAGTTTATGAAGGCATATTTTTTAACCTAAAACATATGAAAAACACTATAAATGCCAAAGCTAATTTTAAAAACATTTGTAAACAGAGTTCCCGAAACACAATATTTTTAAAATTGAACAACAATATTTTCTCAAATTCAAATTGCATGGCTTTAAAAGCTGCAACCCAAAGTGCATCCGATTTTAGGCATGTTTAAAAAAATTAAAAAAATGGATCATAGCAACGCTCTTTTCAACAACAACAATTTCAACTTTTGATATTTAATTAAATAAATTCATGATCAAAAACATGCAAAAATAACCGATGTAAACCATTTTCTACAAAATTAATCTTGCTATTTACTTAAAATTATTTAATTTTAGATGAAAAATTACTGTGAAAACTTTCTTTTTCCGGTTTGAGTTTTCTTCTTCTATGTTTTAAATCTTTGTCAATTTTGAAACCAACACAAATTGCATTTCAAGTTTTTGTAGCACCCTGTTTGACTGTTTTTTTTTTCCAAAAAATAAAAAAGAAATAAATATTGGTCAAAACATACAATACAATTGATACAAATCATAATGGGATGTAAAATGAAAGGAAGCAGTTACTTAAAGCTTATTTGTTTGATTCAATGTTGTCGAAAAATACACCTAGAATTGATTATTTATACTTTTTTATTGGACAAATTCGATATTCAAGCAAATTTTAAAAGAAAATATTTTTTCAAAATTGATGTCCTGCAGAATAAAAGAACTCCTTTGCCAAAATTTAGGATTAGGGGCCATCCATAAACAATGTTGCCATTTAAGCAAAAACGGAAAAAAGATAGGCGTTTCCGATTGTTCAAGCTCCATACATTTTTAATTGACCGCACGAAGGAAAAAAGAGCGGATCCTACAATGTCCTAAAAAGGATGGATATGGATAACCCCTTAAATACATACACAACATCTCCATATTTTTATATTTTATGTGAAATTCTCCGAGGAATCCGATAAAAATATTTTCAGACATAGGCTTTTTGGTCCAGACACTGACAAAACGCAATTTTAAGTTTTCATGCGACTTTTTCAAAAGTTAGCCTGAATTTGTTGAACAGTAAACTGTTTTTCCTTAAAAGCACAACTAAAAACCTTTCACTTGCGTCTAAAAGCACAACTAAAAACCTTTCACTTGCGTCTAAGAGAGCTAAAATTGGTTGAAACGGTTCCGAGATATGATTATTAGAAAAAAAATAAAAATAAACTAAAATTGCCATTTTTGGGACCACCCCAGCACGGTGTAGGTCACCCTAATGGCCACACAAAAATTACGGGATTGATTATTTTGGCCAAAGAACCCCTAGACAAGTTTTGAGCACATTCTGAGAACTTATTTTTCGGTTTATACTTTTTTTTATTTATTTTAGAAGGTTGAATATAACCTCTTTTATGATGTAATTTTACCTCAATTTAGACTGAAAATGCGACATTACACCAGACATAAAAAGATGTACCCCTTTCCAGATGTAATATTACCATGATTTTTTTTCTGGGTAAAGAAATAAAAAAAAAGAAAATTTCTCGATTAAATTTTCAAAAGGTCCTATCTGCATAGGAAACCCATGAGGGATAGGTTGTTTTGAAAATTTAATCTAGATTTGATGGATATTACCTTTATTTATGTAATTTCACCTGATGTAATGTTAAAAAGTAAAATACTACAGACACTGATGAATTTTTTTACAAAATCCCGATGAATTGGCAAAAAATCTTGCATGAAAAATATGTGGTCAAAAAAAAGTTTCGTTTTAACTCTGGAAGTGAAAAATTGTTTCTCAGTTTCTCTTGAATTTCACTTTTTACCCATTATTTTAGGTAAAACTACATAAAAAGAGTACAAGAGTACAAAAATCATCAAATGTTTAACATTCCAAAACATTCGTCTTTTTCACTGCATAATTTTGCATGAAAGCTCTTATTTCATGAAATTGGTCACCCATAGCATTTTTAACATCTACGTCAAATTTCTTTAAAAAATCCGATTTAATCCATCCAGAAAGAAAAAATAGACTTTCTTACAAAATGAAGAAGCAAATCGGATAAAAAAGTGTTATTTTTTGAGCATAATTTTAATAAAAATGTGTGATTTTTTTAAATTATTCACGATTATAGGTTGTAACATAAATAAAAAGAACGAGCCGGGACATCAAATTTGATGTTCGGTATATTTAGGATGCAATCAGTTTATGGCGCAAGCTTCGATTTTTTAAATTGAGTTATTTAAACTTGTATATGATTTTTTTTGTAAAATATTCAAAAAATTACCTCTGGAAAAGTGCTTGACCACTTTTACCGGTCAAAAATTGTGGATCCATTAAAATAATTATCGTCTCCGAACCCCCAGCCACACAAAGGTTTAAAAAATCGTGGGTTTGACGAGCAGTTTTCGAATGATGGAGGGCAATTTTTTTAAAAAGCGGATACAGGTATCGCTCCAGTATTTCTGGTAAAGAGTTCTCAAAGATCAGGCTTTGAGTGTTGGCTCTCGGGCCAGATTTTAACCAAAAGAGCGCAATCAAAACCTTAAGTAACAGTTTGGGTCTTTTATTATGGAACAATGTCTAACCCATGCACAATATTTCTCCATTTAAGAAACTGTGATTTCTCCATTTAAGAAACATTTTATTAAGTTATTTTGATTTTGAGATTTTGTCATAATTTTGGGAATCAACCCTTGTAAACCTTGAAGTGTTTCAAAAATAGAAGTTGTCTTGACAAAATGGCTGCCTAATTTTGAAACAATCAAGATAAAAATTACAGTTAAATTATTCACTGCTTATTTAAATCATTTTTTATTAATTTGATTATTCAAATTTTCCTGAAACTTAGCTGAGAACCACTGTTCCGGAACTTTCTCACGCACTACACACTCATGTGGGTTCGATAACAGGGAAAACGATACTTACAAAACTTTTAAACGAGTTAAATTGGTTAAAGCACCGGAAGTGATTTCACTTATTTGATTTCTCTTCACTAATCTGCAAATAAAGAGATGGAGAAAACAAGTGGAGTAGAAAGGTAAGATTTGTGCTATCTCAGTTGTTTAAGAATACTTACAAAATATGAAGATTCTCCAAAAGTGGAAAATCTCCTGCCTTAATAGTAGTTAATAAATTACTTCCTAAATTTCTGAAAAGAGAAACAAAAAAGTAAATTACTCAAAAGTGTCGAGAAGTTATCAGTTCAAGAAAAGGCAGAGCCTGACACATTATGCGATATTTGTGTTATTGCACTCTATGCTCTATCACCATCTTTGCTGGCAGTTTGCCAATTGCGAAACATTTGAGCAGAACAAATAGCAAACAATTTTGCCCTCAATTTGTCATATCAGGCACGTGTTACGTGTGATTGTCACAGAGGAACAATTTATTCTCGGTGTCGAACTTAAATGTGACATAATGTCGCAAAATGTTTTGTTTTTTTTTGCTCTGATAGGTTTTGATCAAGGTTGATAACATTTAGTTGGAAAAGTTTAATAATATTTTTAATTTTCAACTGATTAAAAATGTCAAATAGTGTCACAATATACTCACAAAGCTTCTAGTGATCTCAATCCGATCAACGCCTCCGTCGGGATCCGTTGCAGCAGATTGCCTTCCAGTCTCAAACTCTTCAGATAGTTGAACCCACGAAAGGTTACGTTCTCCACGTCGGCAATCAGATTGCTGTCCAAGTGGCTGGAAAATTGCGGGCCCCAATTAAGGGGGGTTAGTGAGAGGGAGAAGTTCAACATTTGAAAGCCTTAAGGTTAGTGGGTCTACTCACAGGGCGGCGAGGGTGCGAATCCGGCGCAGGGCATCGGAAGGGATTCGCGTGAGGGCGCAATTTTGCAGCACCAGCTTTTTGAGGCTCGACAGCCCGTAGAAGGCTTCGCTGTCGATTTGTTCGATCTGGTTGTTGGAGAGGATGCTGCATGGGAAAAGAAATAAGAAAAGTTTAAATGAAATTTTGAACAAAGAACTTAAAATCTGCTCATGTTCATGTTCAAAATCGCTCTACATTTTACGTTTGCAGTGATCCTTTAAAAATATGCAATTAGTTTCCTTTTTACTCAAAAGCCTTGCCTTGATCTCCTGGCTTAACACAATTTTTGCCACAACCTTCAATGTAAAAGTTTAATTAGAAAAATACTTCCAACGTTCCTAACCGCAACCCTTCGTCTGTGCTTTCCCTCAACCTTCACGCAACAGTTTTCATAACCTAAATTCTTCGCTACAAGATCTTATTTCCTTCAACTTCTCCATCTTTCCTCCCCCCAAGTTGCGGTTAGTCCATCGTAATGCTCGAGCGATAAAGTTTTTCCACCCAGGCAAAGCCGGTCAGCCTAATGAAAAGATAGTTTGTTTTTTCCTGCCGGATGCCAGAGCCAACCATCGACGGATATTTGCAAAATCACATTTTCCTGGATCGAGCCGGGCAGCAAGAAAGTTTTAATTGCAAAAACATAAAAAAAAATCTTCCTAACTATCTGCAAAGATTTTCCCGCCAGACCATGCCAGAGAGCGAAACTTGTTTGCAAATTAATCTCCAGATGCCGTCGGCAAAATGAAAGAGTTGATTAATTGATGGCGGAAATTTATCTCTAGTTTTGTCCCCGTTCGGAAATGGTCTATCTACAAGACCGGAGTTAGTTATTTATACTTACAGCTCCTCCAGATTTGGTAGCGTGTCGAACGATTTATTTGGTAAACTAGAGATGTTGTTGCTGCTGATGTCACTGTTGGCGAAAAAGAGAGAAAAACGGAAACGTTTAGTTTTGGGATCATTTCGGCTGGGGCTGGTGGAAAAAGGTTTTGGGTCCATTTTTCATCATCATAAAAAAACGTCTCCTGCTTGGCGCGTAAATGGGGACCCAACGAGTGAAAATCAGCACGAAATGAGGGATCACTTCGAGGGGAGTCCACTCACATGGGGCAAAAGTGTGTTCAATCATCATTTGTTAGGAAATTGGATGGCGATTATTGGGATTATATAACATATTTATGCGATTCGTTAATTTATTTTATCTATGTTGAAAAATGTAGGCCTGTTTGAATACTACAGGGCAAATCAATTATTCAATCCAACAAGATTTTGTCTCTAAAACGAGTATTTGTGTTCCTAGTAGAATTTTGCCTGCTGAATCCGAATCCGGGTCCAAAATTGCTCCAAATGGTCCCAATTTTATGATACACCCGTTTGAAATGTTAGTTTAGGCCTAAATCAGCAACTTTGTCGACTATTTTACAAAAGAACTATTGAATAACTAAATCAATACATGTATCTTAAAGTTCACGTTTTCCCCTTTCTGAAACACCCCTGGTTTATTAAATTTGATAGTTTGTACACATATTTATAGCCACTTTAAAATGATATCTTCAGTTGGTTCTCATTCAAGTTTTTCCAACTTTCATGCAAGTCAAATTCTACTGGGATATCAATAATAAAAAAAAAATCAAAAATGCTATGTAGAACGTTAAATAAGTTTGTCTCGGCAATCTTATTGATCATTTTTTATGTAATTTTGTCTGCTGAATCAATTCCCATCATTAGATTTTTTCGAAAAGGTCAGTTTTAGAGTAAAAATTGAATTTTCGAAGATTTTTCAAAATAAAATCTATTTTAAGCAAAAGAATGACTCAGAGATGGCTAAATGTCTAAAATCTAAAATCTAAATAAATATAAACAAATAAATCATTGAAATGAGCAACACAATGTTTCAATCTAAATAGCAATTCAAACCAAATTGTTTGCCAGACGTTAGAAATGTTATTTTTCAAAGAAAAAAAAAATTGGACAGGATAAATGAAAAAGTGATAAATTAAATGAAAATCAATTTTGGAAACAGAAAATCAAATCAGTAGGGATTAATTGCTGAGAGCATATTTTGTAACAATTTTGGGGAAAAAATGATTACATTTAAAAACCATTTGAAAATTTCTGAAAAAAGTTGGATTTTGTTCAATTTCAAATTTCTAACAATTGAAATTCAATAACTTGAAATGGTTTTCATTTATGTTTCACTTGCGGTTCGTGATTCTGGGGCAAATTGCTTATTTTTTTGCGAGTGTCTACAGGTTGAGGACCACTGCCTTAAACCTTTCAGGCCTGAATTTTCAAAAAAATATTTTTTAACGGGAAAATGATCCTGAGGAGCAAACGAAAATTATAGGCTACTTTAGAAAATTTTGATTTTTGGGTCATATATGACTCATCAGGAGCCGGCTCCGTGGCTTAATGGTTACGGCTTCTGCCTCACAAGCAGAAGGTTCAGGGATCAAATCCCGGTCGGTTCCTTTGAAATATGGAATCAGGAATTTGAATATGAATAAAAACTAAAATGAATCAGGTGGGATTCGAACTCACACCTTTGGATTGGTGGTCTGGGACGTTAAGTAGTCGGCCATCAGAAGGTTTACACTCTAGCAGTGAATTGATCCGTAGTGTTGAAACATGTTATCTTCTCATATTAAATACACGCTGATCCCTGATTTGCCTGAGGGGATTGGAAGTCTAAATATAGATCGAGTTTCCTTCAGATGCTTGCTTCTATGTTTAGGCGGGGCCGAACAATGCCCAGCGACCTCGGAATTGGACCGCAAGGAACACTGTCATTCTGAAACGGGTCGTTGGAAGCAGTGCGAGGGCTATCACCACCTAATACCCGGGACTGAGATAAGCTGTATCAGCATTCGACATATACACAGTCTGATACAAATTATACTTTCCCATAATTTCGCTACCGGTTAGCGGGTATTGGATTGGACCACACACACACACACACACACACATATATAACCCATCAGGCCTAAAAGGGTTAATCAAAACAAAGAAAAAAAGTGATTTGTACCTAATATAAAGGCAGTATTAGACTACGACAAACAAACAAACAATCTTTTTGACAGTTTGGCAGTTTGCTCGCTCTATTCGTTTGCAGAAACGACAGCCTGTATTCATTTAACTTTGTTTGCGAGTTTGCCGCAACGAAGTTTGCGAGTTTGGCAAACTGTTAAACACAAAAAATGCGAGTTTGTTTCTTTGTTTGCGGTAATATAATAGCTCCTTAAGTGAATTGCACGATTTTTTTTTGAATGATCAAATTTTAAGTCTCAGAAACCAAATCTTGATGGGCCTTTAAATAAATGTAACGTTTTAGTAGAAGACAGAACTACGCGATTGATTCTTATTGACAGTTCAACAAAAGACCAAATTATGTGTGTATGTGAATCTGAAATAGCTCTTAAAAACCTTTTACTGATTTCCTTAAATTCTATAAAAGCAAAAATGTGAAAATTAGTAACTGTAAACAGAACAATGTATCTCACTCATGAGTTTTTTGATAATAAGAAACCGTTTATACAAAAAAAATAATTCCATCGAATCAGGCATGTGAAAACGTGTCTGATCGAAAACCCTGGAAAAATCAAATTATGGATTTGGGACCAAACTTACCCATCACTTACCCTTTCAACTTTGTGCGTGGGAGGGACAGGGATCTCACCCATGTTCTTGTTTATGCTTTTGTAATAAATATTCATTGAAGAAAAACATGATTTCGTGTTTATGATTTTCAAAAGTACACAGTTAAGAGGCATATAAGAGTGACAAGAAAAAATGATTTTTTTTGAAAATCTTAAGAGATACTCAAGTGGATCAACTTGGAGCGTTTTGCACCCTTAGACAGTTGTAGGGAGTTGAATTTCCTACAAGAGTCTCACACTTGGGCAATTTTGGGCCAGACCTGCGCCACCAGCTGCCAAAAATTGTAAAACGATGTTATTCCTCACACATCATTGATTTTTTTGCTATGCAAACTTCTACGCTGAATAGCGACTCCTTAACCTTAACTGATTTGGCTCAAAATTGGCACAGTTACTTATTTTTGCTCAAAGAATCGAGTCAGGGGATATCCCTAATGTCATTTTTTTTTATTGTACCCTGATGGGGCCTACTTTTAATAGATTCTGTCGCACTACAAACAGCATCAGATACAATAATTATGTCCAAGAATTCATCTCCACTACCAGAAAACTTATATTTTTTTCTGGGCAACCCAGTTTTCTCCACACCATTCAAGGACCTCCTATTTGTATCCCTGTAATGGCCAGCAGCGCATGCTAAGCGGTTTCACAATTCGTCCTGACATCCTTCCCCTCCCTTTCTCCCCCTGTGGTGACAGTACCATGCAGCGGTTTTCCAGTAAAAAAAAACAAAAAAACAACGGAAGCACGCTCGCCACCACGGAGAGGAAAACGATCAAAAATTAATCTAATCGTGATGAGAATTTTATGTCCCTTGAAATGGTGATAAGGAGATGGGGGGAAAACGTGGAAAAGCATCACGCTGAATCACCAATGTGATGCTTGGAAATGGGTAAAAAGTGAAGAAAATTGTTTGTGAAACTAACAGTTTAACTTAATTTGGGCATGAAAGGAGCTGGAAATTTAATAGTAAAAATCAGAACGCATGAAGTAAAAAAGCGAGGAAATCCTAGATTTCCCGAGGACGTAACAAAAGAAGCCTAGCAATTCGACCTCGTTTTTTGGTTTTCCCCGAGAGAGAAAGAGAAAAGTGCACAGTGACACTGATACCTACAACCACCCAGAGTCTGTGTTAGTTGCACCAGAACGAATGCCTTTATGATTTTCTTTCATTTTTTTTCTCCGTCCAGCAGCCACGAATTCATTTTCAATTATCCTCTGTTTGCTTTCGTGCCGTTATTATCACGACGGATATATCTTTCAGCTCTTCTCGCTGTCATCGTGCCAAGTTATGGACAAAAACGGAATGGTTTGAGGATGTGAGGGGTGGCCAGTACTATGATATCGTGGGAAATTGCAACAAACTGAATCTTTTTTCACTTAGTCACTCAGGGAGAGAAAAAGAAATGGGATACCTATTCTTTGAGTCACTTTGTTTCCGGGGAAGAACAGGATATTAATATGGGATAAGTATGAAAATGAAACGTTTCCGTCAACTTCTAGCTGGCATACATTTGTGTTACAGTTAAGTTACTGAAAAGGAACGAGTTTAAAATTGACATTTATGTAATAAGTTGCAAACAGTGTTTTAAAAATATCAAATTTCCAGTTCTCAGTAAATACAACCATCATGCCCCAAATTTCACCTCACAACATTCCTTTTCCTTCATTTCATCGCAAGATTTTCAGCACCAAGAATTGCCGGTCTCTATCGCGTGTTTACACAAACCCTTGTGACCATCTCTTTTTCTCTCTCATTCTCACATTCACAATCAACCCCCCTCAACAGAACGTAGCCACAAAAGTCACCACAAAACAAAATTTGTCAACGAAGTTTAAAAGGACGTAATAAGTGGTCGGTTTCTAATCACCCTCTCGCGTTCTTTTAATGGCGGATTTCTGAGAAAACAAAAGAATCTTCGGCGAGTGTGCATGCACGAGGAAAGGAGAACGAGTGATAGAAAGAGAATGCTCTTGCTGGCAAGCAGGCGATATAAGTAGAGAACTCGCAAGCTGTTGTGACGGTCGCTATCGAGAATCATCAAATGATAGTTTATTTCTATCACTCATTTTTTGTTCTGAACATTTTTTATTTACAATCGGAAAAAATGGATTGAAACTGAAAAAATGATAAAAAAAAACGCCACACCAACGCCGACCAACTCTGATCATATTTGGGATTAATGTCTCGTCAAACAAGTCCTGTGTACATGAAGAGTTTTTGAATCATCAGTTTTTGATTTGGTTTGGTTTCGTCCATCACACAGAATATATATAAAGAGACTTCAAATTTCATAATTCAAAAGATTACATAATTTAATTCATAAAACGATTAAATTGAAACTACCTTCACGGGAAAAAGTTCATTCTTGAAATCGTGAATTTTGTTCATGAATTTGAGGTCTACGATGGAATTTATTCATGAGTATGGTGCATTTGCACTATAAACGTGAATAAATTCCTTCGTGGTTTTCAAATTCATGAATAAAATTCACGATTTCGAGGATTGATTTTTTTTCCGTGTTAAGAAAAAAAATGTTTAATTTTTAGTTTTAAGTTTTAGTTTAAACTTTAGAAAAACCTAGTGTCAAATATATGCAAAATATCAAAATTATTTATAAATATTACTGAAGGTCGACGAAAGTTCACAGAATAGTAAAAATATATCGCACTTTTCTTTATAAAAATAAATAAAATGTTTGGTCATCTTTTAAATTGACAGTTTTTACTTATTGGCCGGAAAATTGGAAAATCCCTCGTTTATTATAAAAAAATTGCCAATAGAAGAAACCTAATTGTCAGTAGGTAGTGATATTTCAGGTACTTATACTAGCTTTTATAGCACAAGGCGTGGAGAGCAAGAGCAGATCTTGAGTCGATCTCTTTCCCTGCCGACCGTCGTCATGTAAAGTCGTAACTTGTAAACCCTTCATAATATTAATAAAGTTTTAGTTAATTAGTAAACGCGTGCATTTATTTAGTCCGAGTCAGTATACTTCACCTAAGAAGACTTGTATGAACGAAATAATGATCCATTATGACTTCTTTGGTCATTCGGAAGCCCCCCATAAAATTTTAGCCAAATAAAAATCAAGTTTCCGAAGAGAATTGCTCAATAGACTCACTTTCGAGCCGACTCTAAACTTTGTATTAAGATACCAAATCGATTGAATCTGTGTGTTTATTTTTTCCACCAATTTCCAAAAGACAATAAATAATACTCGCCGAAATATGACTCCTTCGGGGATACGAATCGGCCCCTCCAATATCGACGTCGAAATTTTGTTATCTTTGGAGCTGTTTTATCCAAAGCTTTTTTTCTGCTCGTAGAGTTCTCCCTTCGGATCCGATTACCAAAAAGCTCCATTTGTGTAATCCAATGTTTGCGCGTCAGAGTCCGCTCTATTGATCCTGAAAGGATCCAAATCGTCTCAAGCAAACACCTCGCACTGCCACGAAAGAAAACAAAAAACAAGTGCTGTGGGTTGTCTGATGGGCAGAACGGGTCAACTCATAACCGTATTCGTACACTGATAAAGTACACACGGGGAGGGGTTCCAATATCTGTTGCAGCTGTCTGCGGGCGAGCAATCCTTGATGGTGTCTGGAAGCAGTTTAGCCCAAACTAAGCAAGCTGGCTGCCAAGCCAGACGAAATAAGAACAATCCCACCCCAGTTTCAAGAGCTTCTCTCGTCTGTTAAGTTATCCTTCTTCCCATCCCGCCATTTCGAGAGCCCAAAAAAAATAATCTTAAACCTTCGTCAGCTTTTACGCCACGAGGCAAACACAATCTCGTCAAAATATAAAGTTCAAGCTGCACACAGCCACCGGTGACGTAAAAGCAAAATCTTCCCCGGGAACTACTTTTGGGAAACTTGCGAGACACTACACTTGAAGGTGGCAAGATTTTGTGGGGGGTGAAGTTTACTACACGTGAACGTCGTCGTCAGTTTGTATTTGCCGGCTCATCGAGGGTCAAGATTAATGAAGCGAACGTTTTGGCAGTATTCAGGCTCCAGAAAGGGTGATGATATGGCTCGAAAAGCGTTCAATAACTTAGCTAAGGAGTTCTTGTTTGGAGCTTTAAATTGTCCAAGCCGAAAATTGTTTTATTTACTCCAACTTTTTTTTATTTATTTTTTAGTAAAAATGATAAAATGATAGGATTTTAAGAGAGAAAACGCAATATACTTGTGATACGTTTGATGACAAAATAAAAGGAACAAAATAATTGTCGCATTTTTGACAAACACTGCGATCAGATAAGGTTTCATTCTTAAATTACACAAACAACGAAATTTTGACTTAAATTGATACTAGTTTTTCATAATTGTACTAAAAATTATTTTGTAATACACATCTGAATTAAAATTAAACTATGCAAACTCAAAAGAAATTAATGCCTTTAATCCCAAAAAATGAGACGTAACTACTGAACGACGCCTCAAATCACATAAATCAACGAAAAAAAGATTAAAATTCTAGCAGACGAACTTGAACTTGGGTCAGATCCACGCGAATGTTAGAAGCAAATCCTGCGAAACAACCCCCAGGACACCCCACACACGCACACATCGGCGGAAAAAATCGCCTTCCAAAGGCAGTAAATCATCGGCCGTCACCGATGACGGGTGTGCGCATTTTTTCTGCTTATATGACACATGGCGGTAACGACGAAAAAAAAGTAAAACATAAACATTGACTTTTTTTTTCGACGGCTCCACACGCGCCGGCTGGAGCAGCCATCACAACCGTAATCAGATGTCTTCCCTTTATGGCACCTCGTGAGACACCCCTTGGGAATGGCGCTGAGAAAAAAAAATCGGTTAAGGGTGGATGGGGAAAAAATCGTTGCGAAAAAGCCTAACCGGCAGGCTTTACTGCCACTTGTTTCGTTGTCGATGTTTATATTTTGCAAAAGGAGATTAAGACTTTTATTAGATTTCATCCAATAATGATGTGATACTTTTGATATTTTTGATGGAAGCGGTCCAACATAGTTTTTAAGCAACGTTTATAATTTTGGTAAGCAATGCGAGTAATTGACAGTCATCCCCTATGAAATAATCATTTTCATCTGAGCCACAAGATGTAACCTTAAGATGAGCATCGTTAGATAATGGTGAGATTGCGAATTTCGATGATACTGTTATCTGATTCTGATGTGAAAAGATGTTAAAAAATGTGACGCCTCAAATGTGTAATCATATTGATCTATCAAAGAATCAGCAGCATTTTTATTTTCGGAACGTTTTCATTATACGGAATTGTTAATTCCGAATACTAAGCGTGCTATTTTTGTCATCAAACGTGGAAAACATCATCACATCTCATTGTTATGCATTGGATGCCTCCATATCGGTCATTACGGTTTCGTCGTTTGACGAAATATTTTTCACAACTGAATTACAATGCGCTTTAGTACCAATCTACGTCACTGGAATGTCAACTTAATGCGTCAGAATATTTCAATCTAGTGGGCATATTATTCAAAAACGTGACCTTTTGTTAAAATTATGTGTATTGAGATGTTTGTTTTTTTTTTGTTTTTTTTTTTAAGGCTCTAAAAGGCGTCATTTCTGGTCGGCCATTTGGAAGCCATGTTTATTTTAGAAAAACACTCAAATCTTGATTTAGAATGTATCATAAAAATGGGTTTCTTTCTGTTTGTAGAAGCATTTTACTTTCTGTTTGTCAATATTTTATCTTTGTCAGACTTGCTTTGACATTTTTCTTTGTGAGACAGAGCTTTTGAGGGAGTTTGTCAATCAGTTATTTTGTTGCTATGATTCTCTCCCAGGCGAATTTTCAGATGAATTTTCATTTTGCATTGTTCTATAAACTGATGCTTCTCTTCCTCGATGATTCCATCGATAATGACTAGGCTTAGTGTTTTTTTACGCTCAAAAATTGATAATTTTACGGGGACCTCAATTTAAATCTACCACATTTCACGAAAATGTGATATAATATCCTTGAAAAGGCTATTTGAAGATTACAGAAAGTACTTTTCATGCTTCATTGCATATTATTTTTGAAAAAAACCTAAAATTTTCTTAACCAATTTTAACGTGACACTAAAAAAATATTTTCTAGATTTCTTTGCTTATTTTAGAACTAACATAATGATTAAGAGTGAAATATGTTAAAGCTGACTAATGATAGGCATTGCAAAACAATTTTAATTTGATTTAATTAGATTTAAGTAATTCCAAATCAATTAAGATTAAATAGGCTTGTTTCGACAAAATGATAAAATAATTTGAAGCTTCTGTGACATTTAGCTCAGTAATATATTTAAAAAAAAAATCATTTAAAATCAAAAACCTAAAAAAAAAAACAAAAATTAAAAAAAAATCAGGCTCAAATCGAAAAACAAAAAATAAGAAGCGCAAATATTTAGAAAAAACTTCTAAGATATTTTGCATTTTTTTTAAATAACAGAAATGATAGAGCAATTCCATGTCAAATAGGGAATCGGTAGTACCCGACCCTCTCCGATTTCAATGACACCTTGTAGACATGTTATCCTAGACATATATAAGCCATTTATGTATATATGGAGCCAGTTACGCTCGATAATGACATTTGAGAAGGGCGTACGTGTTTTCAATATTTTTGTATTTCGTAATTTAAATATTGCTGTATCTCGAAGCCGTTGCATCGTATCAAAAAGTGGTCAAAGACAAACTTGTAGGAAATTTGACGGGCTTTCCGAAAAAAATACACTGAAAGAAAAAAACACTCCACTTTTATGAGATTTTTTTATTTTTAAGTTTAAAAGTCAAAATTGAAGGAGAGCCCACGATTTTTTTTCGTTCAAAATTTTTGTGAAAATAGCCCAAGATGTAACAAAAAGGCTCACGAAAAATGAAGGATGGAGCAACTCACCTAAAAATTTACAAAAATCATTTACTGAAACTGTTTTTTTTTTTAAAGTGCTCTAAACGTCAAAATTTTCAAAAACCAAACTCGAGAGTCGATTCTCCAATTTCCCATAAGTTTGCCATTGACCACATTTCAATTGGATGTATGGGCTTACAGATATATGCTAATTACATTGCTCATAACTGAAAACATAATATTTTTTTTAGTGTAGTATAGTAACCTGGATAGTCAATTAGCTTATATCTGTAAGCCCATACATCCAATTGAAATGTGGTCAAAGACAAACTTATGAATGAATGTTTCAAATTTTAACTATCAAAATCGGACCATTAGTTGCTGAGATTTCGACATTAGAAAATGGTGGGTTGTTTGGGTGAGACCTTCAACCAGCAACCAGAGGTCTAATCTGCAATGTCTCTTAGACAATTTTATAGCAAATTTTCTGAACTTTAAAAACATATATTTTTAGAAACGATTACTCATGTAAAGTAAAAGTAAATCTTTCCCAGTTCCTGAGGGGAACACCCGTGAAGAGTATCGGGGCCGGCATTTACAAAGCGGATTCAGTGGCAGTTTTTCACTCAACTAATGTTAACATGTTTAGGTTAATGTTAACATTCCATAGGTCGCCTCCCTAAGGTGTCGTGATAAGGTCCAGTTTGTGACGATACACTACCTTCCCTTTACTAAGCAATCGATTCCAGAAGGGAAAAGATCACCAGTTGTGTTGGTCCGAGCCGGGATTTGAACCCCGATCTACCGCTTACGAGGCGGAAGCGTTACCACTAGGCTACGTGGCTCGGTGCAAAATATTTCGCTAAAATAAAACTTTCGGTGGCTATATATTATCAAAAAATCTGTGGAGTACTTTTCGATTGCTAATTAAATTTTTCATTAAAATCAAATAGTTTTTTGAATAAAATTACGATTTTTCCGAAAATCACTATTTTTCGAAAAATCATAACTTGGCGTCAGATTTTTTACCATATTTCTCTATGACTCAAAAGTTGCTGGTTTTGTACCCTAAAACATATCAAAAAATCTCGATTGTCAAAAATTACGTATTTTAGAAAATGAAGTTTTTGTGAAAAAAAAAGTTAATTTAAACATCGGCAAATATTTTGTACCTTTTTATCTCAAGAGACCTCAACAATACTCACAACTTTGCCGAAGATACCAAATCATTAACAAAAATATTGAAAAGTTACAGATTTTCGATTATTTACGTACCATTTTGTAGGGACAGCTGCCAAAATTGTATGGAGACTTGTATGGGTGAACCAACGACACAAAATGGCTTCTTTAGGCCCCCACAAAGTTTGGGACAAATAAAAAAATACAAATAAAATCTATTTCTGGTTTTGATAGAGCACTGCTTTTAAAAGAGTTCTAGAAAGAAATAGTATCCATTGAAAAAAAAATTCGGATTTATTTTTATAAAAAAATTTAGAAACATTCAATATTGGACCACTGGTTGCTTAGATACATCAGATAAAAGAAAAATAGAGCATTTCTCGAGTTTTTTTTGAAAAGGTCCTATAAGCTATTGTGTTTCATATGTTTATAGGACCTTATCAAAAAAAAGTCTGGATTTGTAAAAATTTCGGAAAAAATGCACTGAAAATTTTTAGTTCTAGGCTAAATTTAAGTGTTATATAAACGTATTTTTTCCATTAACATATTTTTTTTAAGTTATCATCAATACCGACAACTTTGCCGAAGACGCCAATTTGATCCGAATATTGTTTTTAAAAATACATAGATAAAGCCATTACAAAGTTTGTGCAAATAAAAAAAAAAATACAAAAATAAAATGCATGAAATCAACCGATTTTGCTCAGTTAAAAGATTAAATCAATGAAATTACTGCGATTTAAATTTGATTTTTTAAAGAAAATTAATTAGATTGTTGTCTACAGATCTTTAACAGTTCTTGAAACGCATGATTTAAAAGCCACCATAACAATTGTGTTTGACCATGAATTAGTCGCTCATCCAGAATAATCGCGCAAGTTTGTGTACTTTCCCATAAATAAAATTAAGTGGCAAACTTGTGCGGCGTTTGTGTGCGTGTGCGAATTCTCACCGCCTGACAAAGCCACGAGCAATTCAAATCACTTCCAGGAAGGAGCGGTTTTTTCCTGCCTGAAAATCTGTCCCCGGAAAATGGCCAAATCCATTAAAATGGCAGGAACTATGACGATGATGATCGTTTTGTGGGAGGGAGGTGGTTGGTTGAAAACCAGCTTTATGGCTCTTTATGCGAGCATTACATTATGGCAGCCATCATCACATTTGACCAGGGTTGCCAGCGTGAAAAGTCCTTGCGGGCGAAGAGGTGTGTCGGTGATAAATGATTGTTTTTCTTCCAGTTTTGGCCATTTGTTTTCCGCTCCAGTTTTTCCACACAGGAACACACACACACAGCCAGCCTTATCGTAAATGACATCCTTTTTCCGTTCATTTATTATCGGAGCAGTGTTGCCAGCCAAAAAGCCACCACCGCCAAGGATGATGTTTTCGTGTCCTTTTTTCCACAAAAAAAGAGCAAAGCCTGTCATAAACATGCGAGTTTTAGAGAAATTTATCGTACATTAAGTGGACATGGGACGGACTCGATGGAGCGCTTGAGCTGTACTTTTACTAGTATGTGGCCGATCCGGAATGGACTTTTAATTAGCCTGGTGTCACTCAAGCTGAATGCTTTGGGCGGAGCACTGGTTCAAGAGGACGCCACTTGAGTAAAGTTGTTTAGAGTGGGCTTTCGAACTCTGTGATTGCTGGTCGTTAAAACTAACGGAACAGTTGATAATCAGAACTGTCCATATATTTTTGAAAAATTGAAAGTCCTCTCGAGTTAAATTCAAAGGATTTAGGCCAAAAATTTTAAGCCATACTCGAAATTTATTAACAATTTGCCATCTATACAAATCTTGAATTTGTTATCCTAATGTTGTTCCTTTGGCCTAAGTCCCTTATCTGTTACATAAAATAATATTGACCCTTAAAATGTCAAGGCATGCTGTGGACTATGTTGTAAAGTGATAAATTATAGATACTTTACACGATTTAACAACTTCATACAGTGATAATTCCTGATTTATCCTGAGGGTTCAAGGTTATTTTTAGTATTTAAAATCTCACCGAAATCGAATGTTATTGCCTGCTTTTGTGTTTTATATTTTTAGTAAAACGTTTTTTTATCTGGCAACACTCAAAGTAAATTTAAAAAGTCACATTTTGTTTTCAAAAAAAAACTTTTTGTTTATTCTTCTCTGTAAACATACAATGCTCTAATTGAAGTTTTGCAGCATAAGCGCAAACTTAACAAAAAACCCTGAGGTAAACCAAAAGATTTTTTTTATTTTAAATCTATGAAATTTAATGAATGCCTCTGACAAAAGAAAGCATTTTGAAAAGAGTGTCCAATCCCCGGGATTTCCCTTAAAAAAATATTTCACGTTCCCCGAGAAATTTGTGAAAGTATACATTTTCATAAAATTGAGGAATCAATTCTTGAAAATGTCAAAAAAATATCAAAAAACCAAACCATCCACATTAACGACCCCCAGGTCTTTTGGGTCTCTATTGCAAGTTTTTGCTCAAACCAAGGAGTCTGAAGGCTTGAATGGGGAGAGCACCCAAACCTCTTTATACTCCAAGGAATCTTCCACCCCAGTGTTTGAACTGACGACCTTTGGATTGCGAGTCCAACCGCCGCCAGCGATTCCACCGGAGCAGGTTTGGTTTGGTGTGTTGTTTGTACTTATAGCAGGGAGACGACTCCCATACCTGGAATGACTTAACGGCCTAACAACAACCAAGGCCGGGACCGACGTTTTACTTCCTCATCCGATAGAAGGTTAAGGAAGGTTCTTGAAAATGTATAGAAAATAAATTTGAAAAATTAAAGAAATTTATATGATTTTATTCCATTTACTTTCCGTTTGTATTGAATTAATTTTTGAAGCATTCAAAACTGTTAAATGATCTTGCCTAATGAAAATAAACTTTTAAATTTTAAATTAGCTTTTTAAAGAATCATTGGTTTGATTTTCTTTGAAAAATATATTTACCTTTTCCCTAAAAAAATGAGATTTTTTAACGTTTTCGTTCAGCATGTAATGATGTTGATTTATCGTATAATTTAAATCACCATTCTGTACTTTGAGAAGTCATTTATTAAGCTGAAAAACATGTGACAAAATAAAACAAATATAAAAGTTTTTTTTTTAACCCAAATATTAACAATCTTTGAGTTGTTTCAAGTAAAAAAAACACACACACACAAAAGTTAGAATTTCAAGGAAAAACTTGAAAGCTTTACTATTTTGTTTAATAACTGAAACCAGTATGACATGTTCTAGAAAATTTATCTCTTATCTGATCTCTGCATGATTTTTTTTCTTCATTTCATCTTTATGTGTCAATGTGATTCTTAATTACCCTCTCTCAAACAAAGTCAAATTATAAAGTTTCTCGAAATAATACTTAAAATTATTGTTTTTATACGGGTATCAAATGATCGGGATTTCATACATTTCAAAAGTTATAACACACATTTCCGAAAATACTAAAAATTTTCACAAAGCTACGTATTTTCGGAAAAAAAACTAAAAATTTCAATTTGTTACAATATGGGTGTCAAATGATCGGGATTTTTTCATACATTCAAAAGTGACAACACAATTTTTTGAAAATACCCAAAATATTACCAAAACTACGTATTTTCGAAAAACTACTCAAAATTTCAGTTTTTCACTGTAAGGGTTTCAAATGATCGGGAATTTTTTCAATGCATTTCGATAGTAATAATATTTTTTTGTGAAATACTCAAAATTTTCACAAAACTACGTCTTTATTAACAATTTCCAATTTTTCAGGATTTTGGTAAGCCCGGTAAATTTGACGCTCATTGCATCATGAGTTTTTTTCCATTTAAGGCTCCATACAATGTTGCAGCCTTGTCATACCAAATGGAAATGCGAATATTTCGAAAATCATCTTCTTGAGCAGGGATATTTTGATCAACACTTTTTATTATTTACTAAAAATTAAATAAAAAAAAAAACATTTTCTTTAATTTTCGGAAATGTTTCGATATGTTTCAGGGGACTAAGAATTTGTATTATGCAAAACGGCTTCTATTGACAATGCATGGACTAAACTTTATTCAAATAAATATAATACAAAGAATAGTTGATTTACGAAAACGTAAAAGATTACTGTAATGACATATTTTAACTATCAATCTTTTATAACAGCTGACATGACGGATTAATTAAACATTTTGATTTTTGAATTAAGATTAATATTTTGAATTAAATGTAAGCAAAATACAAATCACAAAAAAACTAGGGTGAAAAACGATTCCAGACAGAAAAGTTTCGCGCCCCCGTATTTTCATCAGAAATTTATGCATCTTGGCTAACAAACTTTAGCCATTCCTCTTCCATTACGCAAAGTTCTACTAGACTACTTAGACTGGTCTTAGTTTGGCGAATTTGGATAGATGAGGGGTTCGTGTTCAACAATTGAGATCCTCTAACTTTTTAGTTAGACGTCTGGTATTGACAATGAGTTAAATAAATTGCAGATTTTTTATTGTTTAACTTCAAGCAAAACTTTTATTGCAGTTTTTAAATCTGACGATGCATAACATTATAAGCAAAACAATATGATTAGCACAGATTTATAGACAACCATAGATTTTAAAATGATATTATATCTTAGGCACTGATAGAATGCTTTGTAATAAATTCTTATTTCAATATATTTTGAAACCATTCCTTTCTAAGAAAGACATACAATACCAACAATGCACCAAATCATTCACTCCACTAGCATCAAATTACTTCTCTACGTACATTATATTTCCCCAGTCGTTTACGTCTCACTTAACAAATCAAGCATAAATTTTACTCCCACTAATTCAATCAGTGGTCATCTCTTGCTTTTTATCTTTGTCGCTCTCCCATCCACCGAACCGTGAGCATCACTCTCTCTCTCCCACATGCAACATCGTTGCATCGATCACGTCACTGCCGCGAAATTCCCAACGTATAGAGGTATTTGCCCTTGGACCTCGCTCTGTGATCGATGATAACGTTTCCTCTGGTACTGAGTTAGCGTATGTGTGTGTGTGTGTGTAAGTGACAGTACAATTGCTACCAAGACAGTGAATTGATGCCGATGCCAGCCAGCTGCTGAAGCACAGACATCATGCGAGATAACTGAGGAGACACTTATGGGAACGAAAACACAGACACACATACGCGTACAAATACCTTCTGGGAATTTTTAATACGAATGTTGTTTATAGTAAAACGAGCGCGCGCGCGACAGACCATGACGTGGTCCACTGCATCCATTTAATTGCAAAAAATAATTGGGATACTCAAATAATGGTTGACATTGAATATATTTTAAATTATTTATTTTTGTATAAAATGTTTATGAATTAAAAGAAAAATTATATTAAAATTATGCTTGTCCAATTATTGTATTACAAATGTTTGATTGAACAATCCTACTAAAAAAAATCAGAAACAAGAAAAGAATGAGAACTATATGATCGTATTGATCATTTTCACTCGCTTTTTACAGTGCTGCTTGAAAAAATAATAATATCTTGAAATACATCAAACATACCTTTGATCTTTATCAGAACTTAACCCTTCAATGGGCTACAAGCTAAAAAATCCATGAATTTAGTTTTGATTGATTTTGAAATTCTGCAAAAATAATCTGTTTTTAATTATTTACAAACTATAAACAAAAAAAATTAAGCATGCACTGTAGCGTTGCCTCCCAAGTAACTGGCCGGTGAATCATACGGTCAATTGCACAAACACAGAGCACTGCTGTCAAGAAGAAGCTAACAAATCAAAGAGACAGAGAGGGAGCGAGCCGCAGAAGAAAGAGGGAGCAGTTTGTATGCTCTGGTGTGTGAATATCCAATTCGGAGCACTTGTTTGCACGTTTAAGCCGCCCCAGCCAGCCCAAGAGTGAGCAACTGTCACAGCGCGAGAATCTGGTATCGTTCGTTCGGTGTTGTCTCGTATGTTGAACACGATGTTTATCTTATCACAAGCAAGCGGTTAATTGAATGGTTGTTGACATCGGTGATATAACATTGAAGCACAGGTTAATTGCTATCTTGAGAGATTCACGTTATGTTGGTTAATTGATTGATGACTGAATAAATAATGAAAATATTGCGTTTGGTTAAAGAAGCATCATAAAATTGAAAGATTTTTTTTGGAAAAATATGTAAATTAAAATCATTTTTGTAATCTTAAGAAATAAACAAAATTTGACTATTTCAAAGCAACCCCGCCGTACGGTGCGGGCTGCCTGTTGAATGAACGATGGCCCCCCCTTCAGTTATAAACCCTCAGTACCAACAAGTGGAGCAAACAGAGAAGGTGCAAACGGGTAGTGCTTAAAATTTCGTCAGATTTTCAATTAGGATTTCTAAAATTGAGTGTGGAACAGGCCACCACGGAACGGTGACATTCAAGGCAAAGGCGCATCGTTCTGGATGACACGGTTTCGGTGAGAAGATTTGTAAAGTTTTCTTTTGAGTGATGAGTGAAATCGGGTTTCTGTTTTGTTTGCTGTTAGAATCTGTGGGTAGGTCTATTTTATGTGTTTTGTTTTTATTTTAACACATAGATTATTTTTTTTAACAAGACAATTTTTTTGTAGCGTATAATTCTATTTAAAGTACATTTGGGGAAACATAATTTGGTACGACGTCTATCGTACACCGAATATAATTGAATCACTCTGAAATAAATCAAAATATCTACGAATTGACAGGAATTGCTGTGTACAATTGTGATTATATTTTTTTTATCTTCTGGTAAGTACGTTAGAGTTCGTTTTCACAACACTTTATTTAAGAAAACTCTTGAATAATATGATGATTATATGTGCACGAAATAAATCTTTAATTCAAACACAAAACAGCAGAAATATCAGAAAAAGCTTCAAATATTTTTCAAGGTTTATATATTCCCTAACCCTGACTTAAGTCAAACCATTAATAATAAAATTTAATACCCTGAATAAAGTCTAAGGTTTAAATTAAATAATTGGACCCATAAGAAATGCAAGTCGAGTTTAAAAAATAATTGAAAACCATTTTTCTTAAAATGTTGACAAAATTTCCCAGGAGTTAAACTTATCAACATTAAAAATCGGATCAATAGTTTCCAAGATAACATCAATTAAAAATTGAGGTTAGAATGAAAAACACTAAAGAAAACCCGTCTTTCGAATAAATAAAAAAATGTTTATTTTTGCGAATTTCTAGAAATCTGTTTCATATTCAAACAGCGCATTTTAGTAACATAAAAAGGTACATTTTCCACACTTACTAGACTAAACTCCCTTTCACACGATAATCACAGCCTACTTAGTTCGCCATGATTTCAATAAAACAAAATTCCTGACTTTCATCAAATTTCACGTTTCAACATCAAATTATCGTTATTACACTGCACAGAGAAAACGGTGATCATAGTAGGAAAGGAAATTGAATTAAGAAAGTTGATTTATAACTAAACAAGCATTTCCCGGAAAACTACGTCCTGCCCTTTTTGATTTCTTGACGTTTTTAGCTTGTTTGCTAATTCAGCCTCCTGTGATCAAAATTTGATTTTACGCAACTTTTCCCATACAATCTGCATATTTTCCGGAATCGGTTCCAGAGTGGCCAAAGTTGTCACTTTTTGGCATAAGAACTTTCCTTGGGCTTATACAAACCCAACGCAACAAGGAGCACCTCGATTCGACGCTCCGTACTGAACTGATTCGCGTTCGAACAAAACCGTCGATTTTTTTTATAGACATAGAAGATTAAATATGGCGTAGTGAGGATCGAAGTAAGCCGTGCGCGCGTCGTGACGTTTTATGTTTTTGCTCCGCGTTTTTTCGTTTATTCTTTAAGAATTTGAAAAATATTTTTTCTAATGGAATTTTAGTAAATTATAGTTCATTAGTTTGGTCGGTCTTTACGTTTTGTGAGTGATTTGTTGTAGTGCTGACGGTGTCTTGCCGTTTTACGGACTGTTCCGGTTGGAAATCCGGTTTCTTATTGCCCAAGTTCCGTGGACATGACTAATTTTGCGTGTAGCTGCTGTGAGGTGTGCTTTTGGTGTGTTATTGAATTTTAGAAGAGGGAGCAAATTCGTGCATTTGTGTGATAATTTGTGAAAAAAAATAAAAAAGATAAATAGTGGAGTAAGTTGTCTAAGCTGAGTGAGAGAAGTCCACGGAAGAACGTTGCCTGGGGTGATGAAACTTGGTCAGCTTTTGCTGGATGGTGATAGTGATTACAACGCCTGCTGAGATTTCAAGTTGTCGGGCGATAAACCAACAAAAGTGGATTACGATGGCAGATCTTTTGTCAAGCTGCTTGAAGAAGTTTTTTTTTTGTTTTGAAATGGGTGTCAACTCCGGTGTCCGAGAATACGCGGTTCGAAAATTTTGAAAAAATGTTCGTGTTGTTGTGTTCTTCGAATGAACGATAGTGCTAGAGCTCAGTACGGTTGTGGTGGGTTCCTGCGATGTTCTTGCAGATTTTATGATGACCTGCAACATCCGACGGAGTCATCAATTGCGGTTGACATCTTGAAGCTCCAACGCCCTTATCGTTTTGGTCAAGTCCAATGCGACTGTAATCGGTGCCGGTTTGACGGATGATTCTGCTTTTCGGGTGAGAAACTTCCAATTGGAAATATGGAGCAGCCGTAGCTGACTGGTTACGGTGTTCGCTTTGTAAGCGAATGAACCTGGGTTCGATTCCCATCTGCTCCAAACGAGAAAGTTCAGGAAATATGAATTTTTGAAACACTAAACATGAATAAAAAATCAAAGTCGGGGTTCGATCCCCCGTCCTTTGGATTGGTAGAATTAGGAATACTATTACTACAAACTATATACGTGCTGGGTTTTTGTCCATTTGACAAGGACTCGGAAGTTCTAAATAACGTTTGAATCCGATTGACGCAAACGTTCTTTAGAGCGGGGCTTGTCGATTCAAGCTGAGGTACCTCGCGCACGGCTAGCCTGCGTAGAAATGGGTCACCGAAGCTCGGCAGAGCTAACACTTGCCAAATGCCTATGCGAGTTATTTGCATGTATGGAATGTATAATCTAAAATACATGGAAACAACTCAATTTGTAAGAAGTGACCGCGTGGTCCCGTTTGGTTGGTTGCACACACACACACAGAAGATTAAATATGGCGTAGTGAAAAATGCTGTCATATGTGTCTTTGATGTTATGTGAACAAAAATGCTAAATGTTTTCAATTTTAGATTTTAGGCATTTTGATCAATGATCAAAGCACACCCGATCGCAGACTATTTTGAGTCAGCTTTGAGCGACATCGCAGTCGATCTCTCTGAGCCATTCCCTGTACTACCCGATTGGAGTAAAAGAGAGAGAATGAGAGTTTTCAGGAGCGATTGATGTGGAAATGACAACAGTAGGAATTCATAAGAGCAGTTTTGCGTCGCGTTCGATTTTTACTCGGGAGTGAAAGGGGGGAACCTATTGAGTAATAAATATCTTTTTTTTTGTGAAATACTCTATGTTTAGCATAGTTTAAAGCACAAATTTGTATCTGAGCAATGTGTTGCTCAATTTTCATGACAAATAGTACAATAGGAAAAAATCGGTCGTCTTGGATCTTCCAACAATGATTTTGGAGTAATTTCAAAGAATGCTAGAAATATCATAAACGTTGATTCTGATTTTTTTTTGAGTTCGTCAAATTGTGCCATATGTAACTTAGAGAAGGCAGGCAGTTCCTAAAGAAAATTAATGGATGTTCATGAGTCCATCGATTTTCAGAGACTTTCATGGATAAATATTCAATAAAATCTACAAAAAGTCTATAAAAATGTAACCAGTAGCGAGGTAGCGAAAGTATTATTAAGTGTTTTCATAGAACGAACAAGAAACTCCAAAAAAAAACTACACAATTCAGCAGGGCGTGATTACAACGTCCATTGCACACTGGGAAAAAAGGGACCCGTAGCCCCATGAATTAGATGCCGCTGAAATTTTAACTTGGAAATATATGTTTATTATGTAAAAAAATCCGGGGAATCGAATGGTGATGGTTTCGTCTGCCGGAGATAATGGGAAAGGGTCCATTTTGCCCAAATATCCCCTAAAATGCAACCTTTTTATATTATATGCTACATTACGAGAAATACCGCAGGTTTTCAGACTTCAAAATAAGTGAACTTTATGTAAAAAACTATGACAAATCGATTGGTGAAGGTTTCACGTGCCGGAGACACCGAGAAAGGTCTCATTTTGCCCCAATTAACCCTATATTCGATTTTTCATGTAATTTGCTCCACATCGTAAAGTGCCGCAGTTTTTCAGACTTCAAAATAAGTGAACTTTATGTAAAAAACCATGACAAATCGATTGGTGAAGGTTTCACGTGCCGGAGACACCGAGAAAGGTCTCATTTTGCCCCAATTAACCCTATATTCGATTTTTTCATGTAATTTGCTCCACATCGTAAAGTGCCGCAGTTTTTCAGACTTCAAAATAAGTGAACTTTATGTAAAAAACCATGACAAATCGATTGGTGAAGGTTTCACGTGCCGGAGACACCGAGAAAGGTCTCATTTTGCCCCAATTAACCCTATATTCGATTTTTTCATGTAATTTGCTCCACATCGTAAAGTGCCGCAGTTTTTCAGACTTCAAAATAAGTGAACTTTATGTAAAAAACCATGACAAATCGATTGGTGAAGGTTTCACGTGCCGGAGACACCGAGAAAGGTCTTATTTTGCCCCAATTAACCCTATATTCGATTTTTCATGTAATTTGCTCCACATCGTAAAGTGCCGCAGTTTTTCAGACTTCAAAATAAGTGAACTTTATGTAAAAAACCATGACAAATCGATTGGTGAAGGTTTCACGTGCCGGAGACACCGAGAAAGGTCTCATTTTGCCCCAATTAAACCTATATTCGATTTTTTCATGTAATTTGCTCCACATCGTAAAGTGCCGCAGTTTTTCAGACTTCAAAATAAGTGAACTTTATGTAAAAAACCATGACAAATCGATTGGTGAAGGTTTCACGTGCCGGAGACGCCGAGAAAGGTCTCATTTTGCCCCAATTAACCCTATATTCGATTTTTTCATGTAATTTGCTCCACATCGTAAAGTGCCGCAGTTTTTCAGACTTCAAAATAAGTGAACTTTATGTAAAAAACCATGACAAATCGATTGGTGAAGGTTTCACGTGCCGGAGACACCGAGAAAGGTCTCATTTTGCCCCAATTAACCCTATATTCGATTTTTCATGTAATTTGCTCCACATCGTAAAGTGCCGCAGTTTTTCAGACTTCAAAATAAGTGAACTTTATGTAAAAAACCATGACAAATCGATTGGTGAAGGTTTCACGTGCCGGAGACACCGAGAAAGGTCTCATTTTGCCCCAATTAACCCTATATTCGATTTTTTCATGTAATTTGCTCCACATCGTAAAGTGCCGCAGTTTTTCAGACTTCAAAATAAGTGAACTTTATGTAAAAAACCATGACAAATCGATTGGTGAAGGTTTCACGTGCCGGAGACGCCGAGAAAGGTCTCATTTTGCCCCAATTAACCCTATATTCGATTTTTTCATGTAATTTGCTCCACATCGTAAAGTGCCGCAGTTTTTCAGACTTCAAAATAAGTGAACTTTATGTAAAAAACCATGACAAATCGATTGGTGAAGGTTTCACGTGCCGGAGACGCCGAGAAAGGTCTCATTTTGCCCCAATTAACCCTATATTCGATTTTTTCATGTAATTTGCTCCACATCGTAAAGTACCGCAGTTTTCCAGACTTCAAAATAATTGAACTTTATGTAAAAAACTATGACAAATCGATTGGTGAAGGTTTCACGTGCCGGAGACACCGAGAAAGGTCTCATTTTGCCCCAATTAACCCTATATTCGATTTTTCTTGTAATTTGCTCCACATCATAAAATGCCGCAGTTTTCCAGACTTCAAAATAAGTGAACTTTATGTAAAAAACCATGACAAATCGATTGGTGAAGGTTTCACGTGCCGGAGATAATGGGAAAGGGTCCATTTTGCCCCAATTATCCGTATATTCGATTTTTTCATGTAATTTGCTCCACATCGTAAAGTGCCGCAGTTTTTTAGACTTCAAAATAAGTGAACTTTATGTAAAAAACCATGACAAATCGATTGGTGAAAGTTTTTATGCACCGGAGACACCAGAAATAGGTCCGTTTGCCCCAAATGTCCCTTATATGGAAAAATGTGCATTTCCTAACATTATTCATCAATAAAGAAATCGATGGTGTTCGAACGAAAGTTGGTATCGGACATTTTCGGGTCCGACCAGGTCAGCGATAGCCTCATTATGTCCAATAAATTGGCTTCAGGAGTCGTTTTACGAGCGAGGTGAGTCCGAGCTTGTTTGTAACGTTCGTGTGTATGCTCGCCTGGTTGCTCATCATAGAAGCACAACGGGTAAGGCTGCAATGTTTAATATTTTTAGAATAAGTGATTTTTTCAAACTACATAACACTTGCAAATTAGATTAAAAAATCGAATATAGGGTTATTTGGGGCAAAATGAGACCTTTCCCGGTGTCTCCGGCACGCGAAACCTTCACCAATCGATTTGTCATGGTTTTTTACATAAATTTCACTTATTTTGAAGTCTGAAAAACTGCGGCACTTTACGATGTGGAGCAAATTACATGAAAAATTGAATATAGGGTTAATTGAGGCAAAATAAGACCTTTCTCGGTGTCTCCGACACGTGAAACCTTCACCGATCGATTTGTCATGGTTTTTTACATAAAGTTCACTTATTTTGAAGTCTGAAAAACTGCAGCACTTTACGATGTGAAGCAAATTACATGAAAAAATCGAATATAGGGTTAATTGGGGCAAAATGAGACCTTTCTCGGTGTCTCCGGCACGTGAAACCTTCACCAATCGATTTGTCATGGTTTTTTACATAAAGTTCACTTATTTTGAAGTCTGAAAAACTGCGGCACTTTACGATGTGGAGCAAATTACATGAAAAATCGAATATAGGGTTAATTGGGGCAAAATGAGACCTTTCTCGGTGTCTCCGGCACGTGAAACCTTCACCAATCGATTTGTCATAGTTTTTTACATAAAGTTCACTTATTTTGAAGTCTGAAAAACTGCGGCACTTTACGATGTGGAGCAAATTACATGAAAAATCGAATATAGGGTTAATTGGGGCAAAATAAGACCTTTCTCGGTGTCTCCGGCACGTGAAACCTTCACCAATCGATTTGTCATGGTTTTTTACATAAAGTTCACTTATTTTGAAGTCTGAAAAACTGCGGCACTTTACGATGTGGAGCAAATTACATGAAAAATCGAATATAGGGTTAATTGGGGCAAAATGAGACCTTTCTCGGTGTCTCCGGCACGTGAAACCTTCACCAATCGATTTGTCATAGTTTTTTACATAAAGTTCACTTATTTTGAAGTCTAAAAACCTGCGGTATTTCTCGTAATGTAGCATATAATATAAAAAGGTTGCATTTTAGGGGATATTTGGGCAAAATGGACCCTTTCCCATTATCTCCGGCAGACGAAACCATCACCATTCGATTCCCCGGATTTTTTTACATAATAAACATATATTTCCAAGTTAAAATTTCAGCGGCATCTAATTCATGGGGCTACGGGTCCCTTTTTTCCCAGTGTGCATTGTTTCCCAATCGGAACGTCGTACACCCCAAAACGAGCTTTTCCGACCCGTTGCGTTTTTATGGGTCAACCCAATGATGTCTCCCACATGACTCCTTCCTCTCTGCCCCGTCATCTGCTGAATCACAAATTTCACACATCATTTCTGCAAATGCCAACAACGATCGAAACAAGACTCTTACCCCTTTGTAATGGCTTTTCTCAAGCGGTGGTACACCTCTTGTTTTCAGAATACGGGCTCCAGGGGTAAACTTGGATTGATTAACATAAAACATTTAGTTTCTATTCATCAAGCATAACGTTTTATGCAGAACTTTTCTTAGTGAGTCCAAAAATGTTGAAACTGTTCTTTCAAATAAACAAAATTCAAACATAAGCCCAGCTTCCCCTTTAACCGGGTGTTCTGCTCAAACGACAAAACTTGATTCGATAATAATTTTACGATGGTGCAATATCCCTGTTTTTCGGGAGGGAGAAACTAGCAACGGTGCCCGAGCATGGGTAAATAACAAGGTAAATGCATAATAATACCTTTCTCTGGTATCAATACCAAATTTTGGTATTCCTGGACCCTTTAAAATTTGTCTTGAGGATTATGCAAGAGCAAAATGTGGTATCATACCAATTTAAGGTATTGTCTGATATTGAAAAATTGCAGAATTTGTCAATGGTCGAACACCACATATTGGTATTCTTTTGGTATTACAGTGTTTTATCAAATTCCTCTGAAACTATGGGAAAATTTTGACCAATTTCGACAAAATAATTAATTTTGCACTAAAACGATGTCTCAAAGCGAATGCTTTCATTGAAAACCGGAAATTTCAAACTTGATTTTAAACATTTTTGATATACCCCCTACAGAAATGACTTGAAATTGTGGAAAATTTTCTAAGTCAGGATGGCACATTTTGGTATTATTTTGGTATTAAAGTGTTTTATCAAATTCCTCTGAAACTATGGGAAAATTTTGACCAATTTTGACAAAATAATTAATTTTTCACTAAAATGATGTCTCAAAGCGAATGCTTTCATTGAAAACCGGAAATTTCGAACTTGATTTTAAAAATTTTTGATATACCCCCTACAGAAATGACTTGAAATTGTGGAAAATTTTCTAAGTCAGGATGGCACATTTTGGTATTATTTTGGTATTGAAAGGTTTGATCAATTTTCTCTGAAACTTTGGGATTTTTATTTACCAATTTGGACAAGATAATAAATTTTGCGCTAAAATGACTTGAAAAAAAAACCAAATACTTTGAAAAACGAGTCAATCGAAAGATTATTGAATTTTGGTGAATTTCAATCCAGTTTTATTTTAATAACACTTATTTTTCAATCTTGTTATTTTTCAGAATCTTCAAGAACTTCATGCACAGGCCGTTCATCAATGACAAATGCATTCGGTGTGGTGAAGAATATCACTAAGAACAACATGGAATCATCAGGTGAGTAGATTTGGCTGTTGCATATGGATCATTTCCGTTTTTTCACTAACTGCAACTGCTGCACTAAAAATGGTATGAAAATACCAAATTTTGATATTACTTGTGCAAATATCAGCGACCAAAATGTGATCTTGGTTGCCCAGTAATAGATGGTAAAATACCATCAAATCATACCAAAATCATGTATGTGCAAGACCACAGGAATACCAAAATCTGATTTTCAAGGGCGCGGGAATACCTAAAAATAAAACCGTGGTAATACCATGTTCAGGTATTCGAGCAATGTTCAAAAATCCAGAAGACCTCAACTTGGTATTGAAATGGTTTTATGTTGTGGTATTATTTTACCTTTGGAATATCATGGTTTGGTATTGTTGTGCCCTTCCACATACTAGACTTTGGTATGATTTCATGGTATTTTACCATCTATTACTGGGCAACCAATGGCACATTTTGGTCGCTGTTATTTGCCCAAGTAATACCAAAATTTGGTATTCCCGTGTTATTTACCCCTGCTCGGGTGGGGACACTGCCATCAATGTGAATTCTTTTCCAATGAATTTCGATTGCGATTCCAGCGTGAACTTGTAGGTCACACTTTGGTTTGGCTCTGGACGAAAAAAAAAGAGGATTAGGTCAGCCCGATATTGCAGAGGATTTGAACGAGTTCTTTGCACTTTTCACCGACTGATGTTGGACATCAGAGTGTTCTGTGTTCGAGTGAACAAGTGGTCAGCTGACACAGCATCGTATTGTGCTGAGAAACGTGAAACGAATTTTAAGAAAAGATTGTCTGCTTCAGAAGGAAGGTTAGAATATTTGATTGAAGAATAAAGAAGCTGTATTAAGAATTTTTTTTTATTAGACGCAATTTGAAAGTGTCTAATTCGATGTTTTGTTTGGAAACACCAAAAGCTAAATCATCCAAGTCGAACATTTAGAAGCAAATGTTACCAACTCAAGAGTGCAAAGACCTCGCACAGCGCTGACGCCACATTAGAACGCTTAACCCTCCCCCCTATAACCGGAGCGGGACGCAGAATTTATGCTCCCGCCATTAAAAGCTTCATCTCGTAATGATAAATTGTTTTCCACTACATTGGGATCCGTTTCCGCCGGACGTCAAGTGGAAAGGGAGAGGGTCAATTTTGGGACACGTCGTCCCTCTCCATGGTACGTGTTGGTCCGAAGTTCGGAATGTATTACGAGGGTATAAACTGGCGTGACTGACCCCGTCGGTGCGGTGGTGCCCTTTTGCAAGGGATACTCGACTGCTCCCAGAGTGATGCGAATAGAACGAATGGGTGACGAGGGAAGGGTCTCTGGCATTGTGGTCAGAATGAAACGTGCATTTCGATTTCAAATAATCATAACCATTTATTTGCGTCATTTCAATGTGGCGCTCTCTGACGATTCGTGTTCACTCATTTGTGGGCTCACGACCCATTTCAGCAGGACTATATAAGTGATTTGAATGGGTAGTTCTGATATGGGATGTGCTACAAGTGACCAAGATGAAATCACTCGTAAACTTAATTTATCAATCCACTTCTGTCCAACTTTTTTCTAGGATTTTAATTTATTCGTAACTGGGAAATCATTTTGAGTTTCTTCTATTATGGTCAATAATCAATTATATGGATTTGAGTATTTTGACAAAGAACTTTGTCCTAAGGTTTCTATACGTGGTGTCAATCCAAAATTTTCGCTAAGCGAAAACGTTACGTGACGAATTCCTCTCTCGGCAAATTTTCTCTCTTATGTACACGCTGGTTGGTTGAACAAACGTTTCCCAATCAGTCAATCGAGAGACGTGAGATTGATGTATCTAAAATTACCCCCACTCCACCTCATAATTTTCGGATCGTCGACGAGGCAAAAAGCGAATAAGGAGGTATAGGAGAATGGGTGCAAAGAGGCGGGGCATACGTCCCCGATCTAAACCAACAAAACTCGGCTCGGTTGGTCCCGAAAATTCATTCTGTTGCTGGACGTCGACGAGTCAACATCAGGAGCAGATGGCCTGAAGCCAGGGAGCAGATGGCATGGACCAGCCAAGACATGTCAGTCGGCATTAGAAGGAGTCGATAATTGGAATTGGCCACCACCTGGAGTGGCCGGAGGCCCCGGGGATGTTCCGATGGGGGGACATTTGCCGAACCGTAAAAGTTGGGGCAATATGAGCATCAAACTTTATGGTTTTTAATACTGGATATGAAATTTGACATTTTGCCAGTAGTGGCCACAATCCGGAGTGGCCGGAGGGCCCGGGGATGTCCCGATGGGGGGACATTTGCTGAAACATAAGAGTTGGGGCAATATGGGTATCAAACTTTATGGTTTTCGATACTGAACATGAAAAGTTGAAATTATAAGGGAATCTTGGGGAATTTTGGACCAGACAATGTAATCGATGATTTCAACAACCATCTTGCAAAGTTCTTCGTCATACTGTTCATGTGTAACATAACCACCTACACATTTTTTTAAATTAATTTTTAATGTTTGAATATGCGTTTATGCAAAGTGATTGTAATAAATGGTTGTTATAGGCCGATTTGCATAATCTAATCGTTATTATTTGCCTGATTTGTGTATGATTTTCTAGTCAATTGCGTAATTTTCAGGAATTTGGGACATAACAATCAATTTTCAGCAACTAATAGTCCGATTTTCAATGTTAAAATATGATACATTCGTGAAATTTTCCGATCTTTTCGAAAACCAAATTTTCAGAACATTTAATTTAAGACTAACATTTCAAAAGGGCGTAATATTCAATGTTTGGCCCTTTTGAAATGTTGGTATTAATTTAAAAATTTTGAAAATATTGTCTTCGAAAAGATCGGAAAATTTTACGAATGTTTCATAATTTATTATTGAAAATCGGACGATTATTTGCGACGTTACAAAATGGTGGGTTGTTTGGGTGAGACTCAAAAAAAAAATTTTCCTGTTTTTAAACCTTTGCATGGCAATATCTCAGCAACTAAGGGTCGTATCAACAAAGTTCAATAAAGCAAAATATAGAGAATTTTATCAGCAGTTCAAACATATTTTTTTTAAATGTGGGCAAACATGTGCACTAATTTAAAAAAACTGACAAACTGCGACTATTTGCTAAAAAGTTACCTAGAACTGGCTATAACTTGAAAACGGTGCACTTTATCAAAATTTCACTAAAGTACTTTTTGATTGCAAATTTAATTTTACACAGAAAAATGAAGTTGAAAAATTTTTGCGACCAATATTGCAATTTTTTGAAATAATCTGTATTGATTCAAAAAATTATAACTCGGCCAAAGATTTTTTGCTCATTCTAGAAATTTCTGAAAAGTTGGCATTTGATGTCCTCTAAAACATATAAAAAAATATAAAAAATTAAAAATAGTGTTTTTTTTTGCAAATCAAGTTTTAATGACAAAAATTCAAATAAAAAATCACAAAAAAATACCGTGTATCATTTTATTTCAGTGTAGTCCGTATCCAACCTACAACTTTGCCCAAAACACTAAGTCGATCAAAATATTATTTCAAAAGATACAGATATTTGTATTTTCATACATCATTTTTGTATGAACAGCTGCCAAATTTGGCAGCACCAAAAAAGTTTCAGTCGGATTAAAAAATACAAAAATTAAAATTCTAAAAAGAGACCGATTTCATAGAAAATTGCTACATTCCCTTATCTTAGTTACCAAAGGTTGGATTGAAAATGCCAAAACATGAAAATTGGAGAGAATTAAGGATAAGGCCGTTGCAAATATTTTTCAAAGTTTATGTCGCCCACCTCTTTACCCAAAAAATCGAGGGGATTTTTTCTCTTACAATTTCATAATTTTAATGACAATTGAACTCTAATCAACAGAAAAAAATGAAAATCATAATCCTGTGTTTGTAATTATACTAAGCATTTTTTGGTTCAAAGTATATTGATTTTTCATGAAATTTTAATGTAATAAACCCGCTAAATATTTTTTGAGAATATTTTTTTCGTCAATGAATTTTAAAATCTGATGATTGCAAAAAAAAAACTAAAATTCCGTTGTTAATATACTTACTTTTCGAAAGACAAATCAGCCTACTTTTCTTGACCAAAAATGACAGAATCGAATAGAAATACTCTTCAAGATTAAGATGAAAAGTTTTACTTTTCAGCAATTGATTAGAAAAGTAATACATTTCAACATTATTTTGATTTAAACGATTCATTGACTAAATTCTAAATTAGATTACATTATGGGTAATTCTCCGCCAACTCACACAGCAGTTGCCCCGACCCCTCTTCGATTTGCGTGAAACTTTGTCCTAAGGGGTAACTTTTGTCCCTGATCACGAATCCGAGGTCCGTTTTTTTGATATCTCGTGACGGAGGGGCGGTATGACCCCTTCCATTTTTGAACATGTGAAAAAAGAGGTGTTTTTCAATAATTTGCAGCCTGAAACGGTGATGAGATAGAAATTTGGTGTCAAAGGGACTTTTGTGTAAAATTAGACGCCCGATTTGATGGCGTACTCAGAATTTCGAATAAACGTATTTTTCATTGAAAAAAAAACACCAAAAAAGTTTTAAAAATTTTCCCATTTTCCGTTACTCGACTGTAAAAAATTTTGGAACATGTCATTTTATGGGAAATTTAATGTACTTTTCTAATCTACATTGTCCCAGAAGGGTCATTTTTTCATTTAGAACAAAATTTTTCATTTTAAAATTTCGTGTTTTTTCTAACTTTGCAGGGTTATTTTTTAGAGTGTAACAATGTTCTATAAAGTTGTAGAGTAGAAAATTACAAAAATTTTGATGTATAGACATAAGGGGTAAGTTTTACGAAAAAAAGTTTTGAAAAAGTTGGTCGTCATCGATCATGGCCATTCATGGTCACCCGCGACAGACACGGACGACGAAACAAAGAGAAACGCAAAAAGTAACTTTTTCAATACTTTTTTTCGTAAAATCGCGATAACTCGTGATGTTTTTGAGCAAACCACTTATGTCTATGTATAAAAATTTTTGTAATTGTCTGCTCTACAACTTTGTAGAATATTGTTACACTCTAAAAAATAACCCTGCAAAGTTAGAAAAAACACGAAATTTTAAAATGAAAAATTTTGTTCTAAATGAAAAAATGACCCTTCTGGGACAATGTAGATTCGAAAAGTACATTAAATTTCCCATAAAATGACATGTTCCAAATTTTTTTACAGTCGAGTAACGGAAAATGGGAGATTTTTTTAAAACTTTTTTAGTGTTTTTTTCGATGAAAAATACGTTTATTCGGAATTCTGAGTACGCCATCAAATCGGGCGTCTAATTTTACATAAAAGTCCCTTAGAGTCCAAATTTCTATCTCATCACCGTTTCAGGCTGCAAATTGTTGAAAAACACCTCATTTTTCGCATGTTCAAAAATGGAAGGGGTCGTACCGCCCCTCCGTCACGAGATATCAAAAAACGGACCTCGGTTTCGTGATCAGGGACAAAAGTTACCCCTTAGGACAAAGTTTCACGCAAATCGAAGAGGGGTCGGGGCAACTTTTCCCGATTTCGTGTGAGTTGGTAGAGAATTACCCTTATTATTAAACGATTCATTGACCAATTGCATGGACATTTGACTTACAATTCCATTCAGAGAGTGTTTTTTTGGAATTGCTAAAAACGTAGTAAAGGAACTCGTTGCAAAACTTGATTGTTTCATCACTCGTCGTATTTTTCCAACTCGGTGAACCTCCTTGGATAAATGTATGTTTGCTAATGAAAAAATGAACGAGGTTCGCTAACGATAATGATTATCATGGACTAATTCAAAAACTAACTAATTTTTTTGAAGATTCCAAATCAATCCGATAATCCCTGCTCAAAATACGGGTACTCGTTTCAGAGCACTTTTGTTTGGATAGCTCCCTGAATTAAGAATTAAATAATGCAAAACGGCTTATTTGGACTTTAGGAATCGCTGGATATAGTTTCATCTAAATCAAAATATACAATGAAAAGTAAATTTTCGAAAACGTATAGAATTGCTTAGCTATCCAATGTTCCCGTATCGGACCAACAAAAACTGAGTGATGCAATAAATTAGTACAACTTTACGACCAGCTTTTCACCATAAAACCTCTTAGGTTTTTAATGTGTGACGGATGTTGGCAAACAATAAAAAATGTTGACGCCAACATGAGCGTAATAATTCCTTGTGGAAACCCACTTCTTTCCCCCAAAGCCGCAATTACAGTCACACTATTATTCACGCCTAATACCAATATATATATTCTCACCGGAAAAGCGCCTCTACGCCGCCGCCGTTATCGGGTTGCAGCCGAGCTTTTCTTCTTGCGGTTGGCTTCTCACCTCTTGACACCATAAATTAACGCCCCGAAATTGGATAATCTTGGCCAGGAAAAATCAACTCCGTCGCAGAGTTGTCTGCCCAAAATGGGATTCTTTTGAGCTAAAAATATTTGCGTTCCAGCACGCAAACACACACACACACTCACACACATTCCAAGGAAGGGCGAGCTTCTGGTTTATGAAGCGTTCCACAAAATCACCGAAATTCCACAAAGTCTGTTGTTTTCTTGTCGTGTTGGACGCGCAAAAACAAGAGACTTCTCGACGGGACGGAACATAACTCGCAATGATTTATGGATCGCCATTTTTCTTCCTGGCGAAGATCATTTCCGGCGCGCCAAAGTGATTGTGGGTGGACCGTTGGTTGGGGGTGACTTTTCCAAGGGATGTTTTATGGACAGGAAGTGGAATTGGTACGTTTCTTTTATTGGCACGTAATACATTTATGGCCAATTAGCGAAGATTATGACGCAAGTAGGACCGAGTTTGGTGGAAAGTTGCGTGGAAAAAGCTTTTCTTTGTAGCTTTGGAGAGCAAACCCATTTATTCGTTAAAATACTTATATCTTGAAACATATGTTCAATTCCTGCACTTTTAGTATTTTCACATTTATATAGATTGATGTCCGAGATATTTCGAGATTTTTAATTTGAAATCTCACGATTTGGATATAACACTGTCCTTGCAAAAAAGAGGGATTTTGCGTCATTGCTTTGTTTTTTTTATGCAAGTCCCCGTAGGGGAAGGTGGGGCAAGACGACCATATGGGGCAAGATGAACAATCGCTCGTAAGGCCGTAATTTTTACAATTTTGATTATTTCCAGTATGAGGAATTGTTGCTAACAATGCAATTAGCTGATTCTACTACCACATAACCGCCAAAATGACGTAAACGCCACGGGGCATAAGATTTAATGAAGTTTTTTTCGAAACCTTTGTTTTCTTATAATATTTGGAAAGTACAAAATAAGGCTTAGGGTTCGTTTTAAGGCTCATTTTATCAAAATGCTATTTTTCCTAGATCAGTAGTGTCCCTACAAATGACATGCACCTATTACAAAGTATGATTTAACTTTTGGTTATTTTTGTTGAGAGCTTTTAGAAAATCTTGTTCAGGTGGGGCAAGTGTACCATATGGATTTTTAGTATGGAAAAAATTACGAATTGCTGCAACAACATATTTTATTGGGAAATAAATACATGAAAGTACTTAAAAACTGATAAACAATCGTTAAAAAAAATTGTACATACAAAGTATAGTGATATTATGAAAATTTACTATTTATCATCGAAGTAGTATTTTTTTTTTCGTAAAAACGATAAAATTTTTAGTAAAATATTATTATTTAATCTAAAAATGGAAGAAACCATTCAAATACATTCTAATCTGATGTATCTAAGTGATAACAGTTCAATTGTTAGCAAATTACCATATTTTTTCATGCACTGTTCCTCTTGCCCCAACGGGTTGCTCGTCTTGCCCCACTAGCTGAGTAGAACGTACGGAAAATCAAAAATTTTAAAATCAATTTTTCACATTAAAAAACAGGATTTTTTAAAAACTTGTTTAAACAAAGTCTTAGTCAAGACCTAGAATAAGATGATTATAATAAAATCCGACAGATTTTTTAACTTTTTAATGGGTTATAACGAGCATTTCCTTAGCTTGTTACACTTGCCCCACTTTCCCCTACAATTTAAAGAGCTGGTTCAATTAAATGGGCATGTAAATATATTTCAAAAATGTATCTTGAAAAGGAATGTTCTAACCGATTTTGTGTCGTTCGAAAAAATTAGAGTATAATCAAGACTTTTCAGAAAAATAGTAACACGCACTGTAAACAAGTTATAGGCAACATATTCGAAGAAAAATATTTTTTGGATTACAATTATTGTACGAAGGTACATCAATAAAATTTTTGGAGAACTGAAAAAAAAGTGCATTTTTTTAGAATAGACAAATAGCAAATTTCTGGAATAGACTGCTGTTTGCTTTGATAAACCTTTTTAAGCCAAATTTAGTAAAAAAAATTTTTTTCACTAACTTTTTGCAAGTGACGAAATCTCAACAACTATTGATCCGATTTTCAATGTTGAAAATTGAAATATTTGTGATCTTCCCATTCTTTTGAAAAAAAAAAACCTTCCTCACTATTTACCAACAATTGGTAATATGAGTGGTTTGAACACAAATTTCAGTTTTAAGTAAATAGATAAAACTTAAGTGGTAATAACTCGATACAGGGTTGCCAGTTCTTCAATGTTTTAGACTCATTGGATAGGTTTTTCAATTACTTAACCAACAATGGGTTGGATGATGGATCCGGACATCGTTAACATGCATATAATTCGCATCCGAAGGCTTGATTGTTGAGCCAACTGCAAACCTCTTTTTGCACCTACACAGAAAACAATCAATTCTCGTAATCGTGAATTTAGTTCATTTGCACTATAAACGTGAATAAATTCCTTCGTGGGAACCACGAACAAAGTGTTCATATTCCTTGGTACGTTTTTGAAAATCGTACCATGGCATTTGAACACTTTGTTCGTGGTTCCTAATTTCATGAACGGGTGTTCACGATTTTGGGAACTCTTTTTTCTCCGTGCTGGGAGGCGACTCCTACACCTGGATTGAGCTAACGACCTAACCCTCTAGGTTAGACCGGGGCCAACATTTACTTCCCCATCCGACGAAAGGCGTGGTCAGACAAATCTCGTCTTGAAAAATGCCACCGGTACCGTTTGGGATCGAACCCAAGCCGACTGGGTGAGAGGCAACCACGCTTACCTCTACACCACGGTTCCCGGTATGGACACACTATGATAAAAAAAAGCCTTCTTTGTTTATAGGGCAGCTTCTTCAGGGGAAACAAGAAAATATATTTAAAAATCAAAATTTCTTAAAATCGACTAATTTTGAAGAGTATTGAACTTTTACGAAATTTTCTGCACTTTTGCATAAAAATAATTATTTAAATCAAAAATTGATAAGTGTTATTTTTCTTGCTAAAAAGCTAACGAAAACTGAGACTACAATATTTTTCAGTAGATTTTACAAAATTTAAGAAAATACCTGGATCCAGAGCTGTCTCATGGTTTCCCTTTCTTTTTGGTCCATGGGTACAATCTGACACTTAATTTTTTCTCAATTAAACTTTTAAATTCAATGGAAATCATGTGAATGTGAATTTGACACATTTGTTGAGTTTCAACTCCATTCAACCAAATACATAAAGCTGATTGGTTTAAATACGATGATTTCATAATATTCAATAACTTTTGTTACTTGTAGCATCAAGTTGCCAAAATTGCTTCTTAATTTTCATGGAAAGTCACCGGTAGTGAAAAAATACAAAAACATGATGTTTTGCTAGAAATTTATTGATTTTCACAGAGTGTCTCATTGTTTCTGCCAAGTGGGTCTACAATGAGATAGTTGCATAACTCTTGCTGTAGAGGTCGGATCGATCTCAAATTTTGGTCAATGTTAGAACAATTTTATAGAAAGAAACTGCAACAAAAAGCTCATTATGAAATGCGGAAAAAAACAAAAAAAACTTATAAAGATTAAAACCAAATAAATATCATTTCATTTTTTCCGAGGAATGTACCCAAAATAGCTAATTTTTTGCTGTTTTTCGACGTTTTTCGTTGTTATTTTCTGAACTAAATTTTAGTTAAAATATCAGAATCGGTTTTAAGAAAACCTCAATAAATAAACATTTTATTTTTGTTTATTTTAATTATACAAATATAAACACTATTAGGAAAGCCTAGACGATTTGGAAACCATATAATACCTGGACACAATGAGTTACATTGAAATATCATTATTCGTAACCATAACCTTAAGAATACCTGACAACTCGTATGGAATCCATCTACGTATCACCAAGCAGGAGCATTTCTTATCACATTATCGACAACATCCATACATCTATCGCAGCTGCAGCCAGCCTTTTCTGTCTACGAACTGTCTGCATTGGCTTCCCTCCATTTTTTGAACTTACCTGTAACGAAAGCAGAGAAGAGAAACAAAATCAATAAATTAATCAAAAGATAACGATCTGCTGCCTCAACGGCAAGCAGACTGTCTACGGGTAACGAAGGAAGCAACTCTATTAAACAGTAGGAGCAATATCTAAGAATCAACGGCCACGGCGTGAATGATGTAATTAAGATGTACAACCCGGGTCGCGAGCAAGGTATCGAGCAGCGTCACTTTATGCTGCTGCTGCAATCTGGTTCTGGTTGCACGCGCATAAACGAGCATAGTTCCTGCATCAAATTGAGGCCAGGGAGGCAGGGCGCAGGAACTGCTTAAATTGGAATTTGCAGTAGATCTTCGATAGTGCTATGAAAGATGCATGCGATTACGCGAGGATGAACTAGTTTTTCCCGTGCGCCAAACTGCTCTTTTTGCTCGAATAAGGAGCGTTTGAAGCGAAATCGATCGGTACCGGGGAGTTTGCATATTGTTACAATGATGGCAGCCTTCTTCAGAATTGAAGGCAGTGTTGCCAGTCAAGTCATGGACATTCAGTTAAGATATTTCTAAGATTCCAGATGAAAATTACCTTTAAAACTAAAAAAAAATTTGAGACTGATGAATTGCAAACTGGCAACACGGCCTGAAGGCATTAAACCAATAACCAGTTGGCAAATGGGATGCTTCCTTGAGGCTGCTGCTGCTGCATCGGGATAAAAGGACATACATTTTTGAGAAAACCCCGGCAAACATACCAACACAAACTGTATGTACAGTATACACAAAGGAGCAAATATTGCATCCTTTAGGTCGCCACCACTGCCCGTGCTCTGTTGTCACCGTCCTTGATCGCGAAGAAGCAACTTTTCACGCTTCGGTTATTGGATGTTCATGGATGCGACATGCCTGGACAGTGGGATTTGTGCGATGGTAATGTGGACATAGATTTGACATTGTGTTTCAAAAGTTTTTTTTTTTTCAAATTGATTTTTTTAAATGTTTTCATGTTTTGTTGTCTTGTTTTCCTGTTGTCTTGTTGTCTTGTTGTCTTGTTGTCTTGTTGTCTTGTTGTCTTGTTGTCTTGTTGTCTTGTTGTCTTGTTGTCTTGTTGTCTTGTTGTCTTGTTGTCTTGTTGTCTTGTTGTCTTGTTATTTGTTTTTTGTTTATTTTTATTACAATTTGCAGCACTTTTTATCTACTATGCGAAATTCTCGTCGTCATCTTCACTTGCTGCGGAATGCTGTTCCACAGCCCAAGTCAGCTTCCCCACGAGCGAAAATTGAACGGATTTGCATTGCCCTGGCTGAAGAAGAAGACCCTGGCCCAGCTCAGTCGCCATCGTGACAGCAAACGGCGCAGTGCCAATAGTGTTTGTTGGACCCCGTGTGTTTGATGGAGCGCATTGATTGGAACGTGTGACCCAGTGTTGTGTGGAAAAGCACATAATTTTGTTTGCTTTATGGCGATGGCATGTTCGGTGGAAAATTTATCTGCTTTACACTGCAGAATTGTGGACTATTTTTTATTGATTGTGTTTACGTATTTTTGTATTGTTGGTTTTAGTGAAATTCTTTGTGATAGTTGCATCCATAAGCAAAGAATTTGAAAGAAAAAAGCGTTACGTTGAAGTTTCTGATCTTGTATTTTGATGCTCCTGTGGGTTCGATTCGAGCATCAAGATACAAGTTCAAAAGGCTCAACTAACTTCGTCAACCGCCAACGAAGGAGATTGTTCAGCGAATCAGCCATCATTAGTTTTGCTTTTCCCCCGGAGAAACAACTTCTTGATTGCAGAGAGGTGATTTTCTACAAACAAACATGCAAACCACTCGAGGCAAGTATCTTTCCTGGTGAAGGGAGTTGTATAAATCCTTCTTGAAAACAAGAAACCCGATCCTAAACTGGGTCACAACCGCCTTAAGGAAGCACTTGTTTCTCTTTAATCCTTGCGGCAACGTTACACCCAGGTGCATTTAGCATGAGCATGAGCATGAGAGACCACCCATGGTTGTCCTTCTCCGTTGCTGAACAGGACCATAATATCCCATCAGCACAACCGGTCACACGCTTCAACGATCAAATGATGTTTCCCTTATCAACAGCATGCATGAATGCGCTGAAAAGATAAAACATCACGATCATCAAAACTAGAGCCGGTGCGAATAGAAAACAGTCGTTGGCCACCAACGGCGCCCGCCATGTCAGTTTGTAGATCTCGAGGGAATGGGACGGGAATGTTAGTTAGCACAGGCTGCTACCAAGGGTGGGTTCTATACGATATCCACACCCCCGCGTGTGCCGGAAAACTACTTCTACTTGGGATTTTGTTAGTGGGTAAGGGTAATGGCCAGGATTCAACATAGAGGATGATGATGCGACCCAATAATCAATAAATTTTGTTTAATGGTGTGATGTATTATGCATTCTCAAGGCAAACAGTCGGAGTATGCGGATGAGACTATTCCCGGTTATTTGGTGTTGAGTTTAGCATAAATGATTTAATCTTAGACAGCCGGCTGTGGAAAGATAAAACCAACTAAAATGCGAAAACGCGAAACCGCCCGGATCGAAATACACGCACAATCGGGGGGACAACAAAGACGGAAACGGCAACGAAAATCCTGCGCGAGGACCGACGCACACCGTTCAAATTCTCCAACGCAACTGTCAAACATCCCGAAACCGCCCGGATCGAAATACACACACAATCGGGGGGACAACAAAGACGGAAACGGCAACGAAAATCCTGCGTGATGACCGCGACGCACACCGTTCAAATTCTCCAACTCAACTGTCAAACATCCCGAAACCGCCCGGATCGAAATACACACACAATCGGGGGGACAACAAAGACGGAAACGGCAACGAAAATCCTGCGCGAGGACCGCGACGCACACCGTTCAAATTCTCCAACTCAACTGTCAAACATCCCGAAACCGCCCGGATCGAAATACACACACAATCGGGGGGACAACAAAGACGGAAACGGCAACGAAAATCCTGCGCGAGGACCGCGACGCACACCGTTCAAATTCTCCAACGCAACTCAACGCTGAAAAGATAAAACATCATGATTGCTAAAGCTAGATCAGTTGCGTATAGGTAACAGTCATTGGCCACCAACGGCGCCCGCCATGTCAGTTTGTAGATCTCGATTTTAAGGGACGGGAATGTTAGTTAGCGCAGGTTGCTACTAGGGCAGCTGATTTACTCTGTGCTTACACCCCACGAGCGCCAGGAACCTGAAAATTTGTTAGTAAGGTAGGGTATTTGGTCAGGATTCACCATAGAAGATGATGATGCGACCCAAAATCAAAGTGTTTGTTCAATGCGTTTATGTATTAATCTCAAGGCAAGCAATCGGATGCTGCGGATGAGACATTTCCCGTTTATCGGTTGTTAAATTTTAAATGATATGGTTTAATCTTAGACAGCCGGCTGTGGAAAGATAGAACCAAAATCATTTGTAATTAAAAATTGAAGGATTAAACAGTGTAATTTTAACTTCAGATGATTGCACGAGTTTTAAATGATTGATGTTTAGTGAGGTACTTATCAACTTTGCGAACGACGATTTGTTTATCGATGTTTATCGATATGAAATGGAATGATAGAGTTTTGTTGTTGTTGCACACCGCGACGGACGCGAAAAATCGACGGAAAGGCATCGCAAATCGGACTGGCTAGCTGTCATCGGGACAACCAGAGCCAGCCGCACCTTCAAACACACTCACGCACGCGGAAAAAAACGAAAAACACACTGCGACGGACGCGAAAAATCTTACGACTCGGCGGAAAGGCATCGCAAATAGGTCTCAATCCTTTTTTTCACTTTGCAAACCATCACAACCATCTGCTCGCACTGATGGAACATAATTGAATGATTTTCCCCCGTCCGGCGCGTTGAAAAAGATTTCATAATAATAATTTAAACTCAGGATAACTACCCAAATTCTTTTTCTGAGGTGTTTCCCGTTTAGATGCATTTCACTTTTAGCTTTCTTAAATAATGCAAAACGCGGTTCAAAAACTAATAAACACAAAATTACCCGTTCGAATCAAAGAAATCTACAATAAGTATTACTATTTCCGAAGGCAACCAGCAGAACACGACACGATCTTATGATTATTATTTAAATTAAAATATTGATATTAAACATGTGTAATGTAGTGCAATACTATGAATAGGAATTACAATCGCGTTGAATTTAAATTGTTTACCGCGCCTTAAACGTGGCTCACATGCTAAGCTTAATATTACCGCCAACGCGCTTCTAATCAGCAAAGATTTAGGGAGATTTCTCCGAAAACGCGATTTCCTAAATTTGTTTGTATCGACGAAATCCACGACGACCGGAGAACGCACAAACGACTTTAATTTTTACACTCGACTGGCAACTCATGAGCCACCCTATTCAGCCATCAGGAGCTTTTTGGAAGCTCACCAACACCAGCCTACGTCGCGCTTAATCAGTCACTCCCACACACTCGCTCCACACATCCTCATAATATAACACACCTCGACATACTTCCGTAGCAAGGAACAAACTCACCAAATTGAAGATTTCCATCGCCGTCATCACGACCGCCGCTAGAGGTTGATGCAGAAGGCACTTGCAATCCTCCGGCAACTTTACCAGATGACTTCTTACAATGAAAAACTGCTATATTCGCTAGATTTCTTTTCCACTTCTATTTTCCTCAGTAAAATCAGATCAAAAAAAAAGGTAACTTTTTCACAAATTATGCGATTTGCTATCTCACTCCCCCATCACAACAAAAACGGAAACGTCACTTGCGGTCAACCCTGCAGGAAAGCGAGCTTGCATTTAAAAGCTGGCACTTGCATGCAAGATTGATGCTTGCAACGCACCGACCGCGGCAACATAAAAAGAAAACACCGATTTTCTTGAAGCATATTTTGAAGAAAAATCGATTTAAAACTTGTTTTTTGAAAAACTTTCACTTTCTCAGGCAGCCCCGGCAGACTATCCTTGACTTAAACGCACAACCGTCCCCTGAAACTCCCGAAAACAAGACAAATTTATTCGAAACCCGGAGCACCACGAAACCACCAACCGCACGGGGGCAATGTTTCCAGACCAATCCACAACGTTACACCCAGGTGCATTTAAAAGATAAATTGTAAATCAGCATAAAAGCAAGCAACAAAAATACCACACGCAAACGAGAAATCCGTGAGGGTGGCCCTCCCAATTTGAGCTGTGTGGAACAACGCTGAAATCGCACGGAAATCCCTCCCGACTTCAACGGTCTCGAAAATTCACGCACACCATCACAGGAAAATGTCGAAATGTTTCAATTTCATTGACCAAGAACGTAAACACTCGAAGCGCAGTTGTATCTCACACGTCAGTGCTGTGCACAAGTATGCGTGCTTCATTTGTATCGCCGATCAGCACAAATTCACTTAGCAGTGTGGTGCAGGAGTGACATGACTCAAACAGCTTTAACAATAGAGTTATCTAAGCCCACTCTCACGCACACTAGCACGCCATTTGTTTTGCTGGCCGGTACAAAATTTAACCTCAATCTTTTTCGTGTACGTACACGCAATACATGCGCACGTAGATAACTCTATTGAAGAATTTACAGTTTTCCTTAATTGTTATGTCAAAATGTCAAAATGTCAAAATGTCAAAATGTCAAAATGTCAAAATGTCAAAATGTCAAAATGTCAAAATGTCAAAATGTCAAAATGTCAAAATGTCAAAATGTCAAAATGTCAAAATGTCAAAATGTCAAAATGTCAAAATGTCAAAATGCCAAAATGTCAAAATGTCAAAATGTCAAAATGTCAAAATGCCAAAATGTCAAAATGTCAAAATGTCAAAATGTCAAAATGTCAAAATGTCAAAATGTCAAAATGTCAAAATGTCAAAAATGTCAAAATGTCAAAATGTCAAAATGTCAAAATGTCAAAATGTCAAAATGTCAAAATGTCAAAATGTCAAAATGTCAAAATGTCAAAATGTCAAAATGTCAAAATGTCAAAATGTCAAAATGTCAAAAATGTCAAAATGTCAAAATGTCAAAATGTCAAAATGTCAAAATGTCAAAATGTCAAAATGTCAAAATGTCAAAATGTCAAAATGTCAAAATGTCAAAATGTCAAAATGTCAAAATGTCAAAATGTCAAAATGTCAAAATGTCAAAATGTCAAAATGTCAAAATGTCAAAATGTCAAAATGTCAAAATGTCAAAATGTCAAAATGTCAAAATGTCAAAATGTCAAAATGTCAAAATGTCAAAATGTCAAAATGTCAAAATGTCAAAATGTCAAAATGTCAAAATGTCAAATGTCAAAATGTCAAAATGTCAAAATGTCAAAATGTCAAAATGTCAAAATGTCAAAATGTCAAAATGTCAAAATGTCAAAATGTCAAAATGTCAAAATGTCAAAATGTCAAAATGTCAAAATTGTCAAAATGTCAAAATGTCAAAATGTCAAATTGTCAAAATGTCAAATTGTCAAATTGTCAAATTGTCAAATTGTCAAATTGTCAAATTGTCAAATTGTCAAATTGTCAAATTGTCAAATTGTCAAATTGTCAAATTGTCAAATTGTCAAATTGTCAAATTGTCAAATTGTCAAATTGTCAAATTGTCAAATTGTCAAATTGTCAAATTGTCAAATTGTCAAATTGTCAAATTGTCAAATTGTCAAATTGTCAAATTGTCAAATTGTCAAATTGTCAAATTGTCAAATTGTCAAATTGTCAAATTGTCAAATTGTCAAATTGTCAAATTGTCAAATTGTCAAATTGTCAAATTGTCAAATTGTCAAATTGTCAAATTGTCAAATTGTCAAATTGTCAAATTGTCAAATTGTCAAATTGTCAAATTGTCAAATTGTCAAATTGTCAAATTGTCAAATTGTCAAATTGTCAAATTGTCAAATTGTCAAATTGTCAAATTGTCAAATTGTCAAATTGTCAAATTGTCAAATTGTCAAATTGTCAAATTGTCAAATTGTCAAATTGTCAAATTGTCAAATTGTCAAATTGTCAAATTGTCAAATTGTCAAATTGTCAAATTGTCAAATTGTCAAATTGTCAAATTGTCAAATTGTCAAATTGTCAAATTGTCAAATTGTCAAATTGTCAAATTGTCAAATTGTCAAATTGTCAAATTGTCAAATTGTCAAATTGTCAAATTGTCAAATTGTCAAATTGTCAAATTGTCAAATTGTCAAATTGTCAAATTGTCAAATTGTCAAATTGTCAAATTGTCAAATTGTCAAATTGTCAAATTGTCAAATTGTCAAATTGTCAAATTGTCAAATTGTCAAATTGTCAAATTGTCAAATTGTCAAATTGTCAAATTGTCAAATTGTCAAATTGTCAAATTGTCAAATTGTCAAATTGTCAAATTGTCAAATTGTCAAATTGTCAAATTGTCAAATTGTCAAAATGTCAAAATGTCAAAATGTCAAAATGTCAAAATGTCAAAATGTCAAAATGTCAAAATGTCAAAATGTCAAAATGTCAAAATGTCAAAATGTCAAAATGTCAAAATGTCAAAATGTCAAAATGTCAAAATGTCAAAATGTCAAAATGTCAAAATGTCAAAATGTCAAAATGTCAAAATGTCAAAATGTCAAAATGTCAAAATGTCAAAATGTCAAAATGTCAAAATGTCAAAATGTCAAAATGTCAAAATGTCAAAATGTCAAAATGTCAAAATGTCAAATTGTCAAATTGTCAAATTGTCAAATTGTCAAATTGTCAAATTGTCAAATTGTCAAATTGTCAAATTGTCAAATTGTCAAATTGTCAAATTGTCAAATTGTCAAATTGTCAAATTGTCAAATTGTCAAATTGTCAAATTGTCAAATTGTCAAATTGTCAAATTGTCAAATTGTCAAATTGTCAAATTGTCAAATTGTCAAATTGTCAAATTGTCAAATTGTCAAATTGTCAAATTGTCAAATTGTCAAATTGTCAAATTGTCAAATTGTCAAATTGTCAAATTGTCAAATTGTCAAATTGTCAAATTGTCAAATTGTCAAAATGTCAAAATGTCAAAATGTCAGACAATTTGACATTTTTACATTTTTACATTTTTACATTTTTACATTTTTACATTTTTACATTTTTACATTTTTACATTTTTACATTTTTACATTTTTACATTTTTTCATTTTTACATTTTTACATTTTTACATTTTTACATTTTTACATTTTTACATTTTTACATTTTTACATTTTTACATTTTTACATTTTTACATTTTTACATTTTTACATTTTTACATTTTTACATTTTTACATTTTTACATTTTTACATTTTTACATTTTTACATTTTTACATTTTTACATTTTTACATTTTTACATTTTTACATTTTTACATTTTTACATTTTTACATTTTTACATTTTTACATTTTTACATTTTTACATTTTTACATTTTTACATTTTTACATTTTTACATTTTTTACATTTTTACATTTTTACATTTTTACATTTTTACATTTTTACATTTTTACATTTTTACATTTTTACATTTTTACATTTTTACATTTTTACATTTTTACATTTTTACATTTTTACATTTTTACATTTTTACATTTTTACATTTTTACATTTTTACATTTTTACATTTTTACATTTTTAGATTTTTACATTTTTACATTTTTACATTTTACATTTTTAGATTTTTAGATTTTTACATTTTTACATTTTTACATTTTTACATTTTTACATTTTTACATTTTTACATTTTTACATTTTTACATTTTTACATTTTTACATTTTTACATTTTTACATTTTTACATTTTTACATTTTTACATTTTTACATTTTTACATTTTTACATTTTTACATTTTTACATTTTTACATTTTTACATTTTTACATTTTTACATTTTTACATTTTTACATTTTTACATTTTTACATTTTTACATTTTTACATTTTTACATTTTTACATTTTTACATTTTTACATTTTTACATTTTTACATTTTTACATTTTTACATTTTTACATTTTTACATTTTTACATTTTTACATTTTTACATTTTTACATTTTTACATTTTTACATTTTTACATTTTTACATTTTTACATTTTTACATTTTTACATTTTTACATTTTTACATTTTTACATTTTTACATTTTTACATTTTTACATTTTTACATTTTTACATTTTTACATTTTTACATTTTTACATTTTTACATTTTTACATTTTTAAAATTTTTACATTTTGACGTTATGACATAATCCAGTAAATTCAGTTTTCAGTTTTTTTTTGTTATACAATATTATACATTATTTTTATAAAACATCATTAATAATTTATTTTACGATTTTGTAATTTTCATTTTAACAAAAAATTTCAACAATTAAATTGTAATTACGTAGTTTAAGGCATGACCCATATCTAACTAAAAAGTATCCGTGGTGTAGGTACTGCCCCTTGTCAAAACTATATATTCACTAACACTCACACACACTCATAGCAGCCGTCGCTGTCACTTTGTCGGGCCGGTCGGGCCAAATCAATCGTTTTCCAGTTTTGCTTTCGAGAGGTTTTTTTTTCTTCGGCGGACATTAAACGGTTAATTTTGAAGAAATTAAACTGGAGCTCGGGAAAATAATATGACTTGTCGAACAGGTAAGCGAACATTTTCGTTTTGAGATAAAAACCAGCCACATTTCTGAGTTTCAGGTGGAAGTCATGAAACTTATTGTTTTCTTGTTTTTTTTTGTTTTGCAGGTTGCAGGTTCATTTGCCGGTTGCAGGAAACTTCGTCTAATCTAATCTAATCTAACACAAACGCAGCCAGTCCGATGAAAGCATGCTGGAAAGTCTTGTGATTAGATTACGCCCCAAGCACTTTTCTTGTCAATATTAATAATTGCAATACATCCGAGTTCACCCGAAAATGTAATACAAAAATTAAAGCGGCCAGCCCTACTGCGTTGTGTTTACCGCAGAGGGGATTCTGTGAACGGGTCACATTCCACAGAATCTACAGGGGAGGAAGGATGCGTGGACATACCGTACCAAACGCTCCGGATCAGTTAGGTGTGGTGTGTTAGTGTAAATTTGGCAGATAATTATATTTTTAGGGGGAAGTGGAATTGGGCAAAATGGGATTAAGGAATGGGAAAGTGAGGAAGGGGTAGGAGGGCTATTGAATTTATAGTATGATAATTTAAGGGAATATGATCATTTAGCAAATAATGATGGAAAGCTCTCACCAAGAATCAGCAAATCTTAAAATCTTCGAAAGACACAGCCAGATTGTGTCCCAACCTGCAGCTCCTAAGTTCTTAGGAGCCGCCAATCCGGCCGCATCAAATCAGCCAAGATTGCCGGTTGCAGGAAACTTCGTGTGGAAAAATTAAGTCCAGAAATCACGGATTTGGCCATGATTTTGAGCCAGTTCCTGATCAAGAACGGTGGTGGGCAAATGGCTGAACCGCGGCAACAACGGTCGAAAATCATTTCCGGGCGTGATTGGAAAAGGCGCAACGATTTGTAAATGAGTCAGTTGAAGTTCATTAATAAAAAACCTAACTAAAATCAACTGTTTTTTCTGAGAAAAAAAAAGAACAAGAGTAAGAAGTAGAACATTCTTGGTACACGCATACACACGCAAAAAAAACTTGCTCACCAATACTACCACAACAAACGGGACCAAATAAACACCAACACAAATAAAAAAAACCTTTCAATGTGTGAGTGTTTTCGTGTTTTCAAGCTTGAAATAATTCATGCGGTTTTCCCTCACAAGCTTTGTGCGTGATTTCTCGCCTGTCCGTGCGCGGAAGGATTTCTCGCTCGTTTCGGGAGGGATTCCGCACAAATTTCCACCGATCTCGGTTGCGTGCATAATTCCTCAACTGAGTGTCCCTTAACTATTTGCGTATTCCAGGGCCATCATCCTGGAGCCACCTCCGCGCACTAATTGAACGTGGAACACGCGACATTCGCAAGCTGTTCCGAGAAGGAAGATCCTGCCAAAGACACCGGAACCAGGTCTCCAACCTCGGGCCTCGGGCGTAAAAGTAGTTTATTTTAATTAGAGCGACTTTCTGTCGGTTTGAAACGTCGGAGTGTTGTTGGCACTGCTGCCAACCCTGAAGCTGGATAGGACTTCGACGAGGATGCTCATTAATTGCGAGAATAAACAAAAGCTGTACGGGAAATCAAGTTTAGTGTTGGTGTTCGGAGTTGGTTGAATAAATAGAGGAGCCTGTTTGCTCGAGTATTGCCCGGAGGGGATTTAGTGTAAAGATTAATTTGTATAGGGAATTGGTGCTTGCTTAGAAAACAACAAAGGGAAAGAAAACACATTCAGTTGAAAATGTCGATGGGAAATGAATATCTACAGTACAGACTCGATTATACGATAATAATAAGTAAAAAGTTTTTTTGTATTTATGTATTTTTCTTCTTTTAATTTTAGTTAAATTTAAATGGCATGTATTTTTTTCAACAAATCATAATCACCATTTTGGCCACCACCTTGGATTTAAAAATTCTAAATAATTTTCAAGTAGTTTACTACCCCGGTTCTCATAAATGTCCCATATGCAAAAACAGCAATCAGAGAAAAAACGCAAAGCAAGTTTGTCCCACACATAAGGCTACGTGATAAGTTTTATCCAAAAATCAAGCTTCTTGGATTCCCATAGCATTCTTAACCCTTCTAGTCAACTAAGCCTCGATAGTCTGGTGGTTAGCATTTTGTCTGCTAACCCAATGGACGGGGGATCGAACTCTGCCTTGAGCTGATGAATTTTGCGTTTTATATTCAAGTATTCAGAATTCCTGCTTTCCGATAGGAGCAGATGAGAATCGAACCCAGAGCCATCCGCTTACAAAGCGAACAGCTTAACCATTTAGCCACCCCTTTTGAAATCACTCAAAATGTTCAAAAAACTACGTATTTTCGAAAAATACACTGAAACGTATACGTATTTTCGAAAAATACACTGAAAATTTTAAGTTTTTTTTACATTATCGGGATTTTTTTAAACATTTCAAAAGTAATAACACATTTTTTTGAAAACACTATTTTTTTAAACAAAACTAAGTATTTTCAGGTCTTTACAAAAAATTCATATCATTTGATATCCATATAATAAAAAATTAAATTTTGTGTATTTTTTCAAAAGAACGTAGTTTTTTTTTTAAATTTTGAGTTTTCCACAAAAATAATAATCGAAATGTATGAAGAATTTCCTTTCAAACCCACATTGTGAAATACTTTTTTAAATGCGTGAAAATTTTAAGTGTTTTCGAAAAAATGTGTTATTACTTTCGAAATGTATGAAATATATTCATATTGTAAATTACTGAAATATTTGGTGATTTTTCCGAAACTATGTATTTTTGTGATTTTTTTAGTATTCTCAAAAATGTGTGTTACATCTTTCTAAATGTTTGAAAAAAATCCGGCCATTGGATACTCATATTGCAAAAATAATAATGTTGAGTTTTTTTGTTTTGAGAAAAAGCTGCATTTTCAAAGTACAGGAAAAATACGTAATTTTATTAAAATTTTCATTGCAAAACCGAGGCGTGCATAACTGAAGCACAGTGCTTCTGGGATTTTGGCTGTATGGGAGACATCGGCTATAATCGAATGCTATCCATTGTTATTATAATTACATGAAAATTTTCCCAAAAATACGTACTTTCCTGCATTTGCAACATGCAATTTATTACGTCAAAAACACCTCAAAATATTTGTTATTGCAATGTGGGTATCAAATGATCGTATTTTTGACGTACAATTCGTTTTTTTTAAATACCGAAAATTTTCACAAATCTACGTATTTTCAAAAAAATAGTCAAAATTTCAGTTTTTTGCAACATTGGTACAAGTGATTGGGATTTTTTCATACATTTCGTGTTAGCAGTGTTGGCAAGAAATATAATATTCAGCACTTATTTTGAAATGGCTCTTTTAAAAACTATGTATCTTTTTCCAGAAGCAAGATAGGACCATACTTTCTTAGGGAAAGTTTTAGAGGACATTCGGGACTATACTTTTACGGTGTTAGTTTTTAAATTGAGTGCAAAATTAAAATGATAAAATTTAAAATGTTAAAAAGAGGGTTTTCCCATACAAATTTCCATACAAATTTGAATCGCTTTGCGGAAAGCCGGGTCAAACCCAACCGCTCCCAAATTTTGGGGGGTTGTTTGGTGGCCCAAATGGGACCGGAAAATGCCTGTTCTGATTGAATTAGTCCATTTTGAAATTTTCCCATACAACTTCAAGCCATCCTATTGTCCACGATCCATACAAAAAAGTTTTTTTTTGTATGGACAACTGTCCACGAGAGGGAAGGGAGGAGGGGGGGGTAACAGATTCCCAAAAAAGTGTCCACGTGGTGTATGGATGGTCCCTATAGCTTTCGATTTTTTTTGAATATCTCGATCAATTGATACCCATATTGTAAAAAATGAAATTTTGAGCACTCTTTTTAAATATTCTTGAAAATGTTGAGTATTTTCAAAAAAAAAAACGAAATGTTCTAAAAAATCCGATCATGTAATACTCATATTGGGAAAAAAATTGAGCTTTTTTCCAAAAATACCCATATTGCAAAAACAATAAATTTGCGATTTTTTTCGAGAAAAATTGCATTATCAAAATACAGGAAAAATGCGTACTTTTGTTAAAATTTAAGTGAGCAGTTCTCTAGGATTTCGGTCATTCGATTTTTTTTTTGTATTTTTTAATCCGACTGAAACTTTTTGCCTTCGGTGCCTTCGGTATGCCCAATGAAGCCATTTTGCATCATTAGTTTGTCCATATAATTTTCCATACAAATTTTGCAGCTGTCCATATAAAAATGATGTATGAAAATTCAAAAATCTGTATCATTTGAAGGAATTTTTTGATCGGTTTGGTGTCTTCGGCAAAGTTGTAGGTATGGATACGGACTACACTGGAAAAAAAATGATGGAAAAATGATTGGTTATTTTTATAATTAATTTTTTATCACTAAAACTTGATTTGCAAAAAAACACTATTTTTATTTTTTTTTTTTTATATGTTTTAGAGGACATAAAATGTAAACTTTTCAGAAATTTCCAGGTTGTGCAAACAATCATTGACCGAGTTATGAATTTTTTAATCAATACTTATTTTTTCAAAAAATCGAAATATTGGTCGCAAAATTTTTTCAACTTCATTTTTCGATGTAAAATCAAATTTGCAATCAAAAAGTACTTTAGTGAAATTTTGATAAAGTGCACCGTTTTCAAGTTAAATCCATATTTAGGTGACTTTTTTGAAAATAGTCGCAGTTTTTCATTTTTTTTAAATTAGTGCACATGTAAAAAAAAGGGCGTTAAAAGGGCGTAATATTGAATGTTATGCCCTTTTGAAATGTTAGTCTTGATTTGAAAATTTTGAAAATAATGTTTTCGAAAAGATCGGAAAATTTCACAAATGTTTCATATATTAACATTGAAAATCGGACCATTAGTTGCTGAGATATCGACATTAAAAAATGGTAGGCTGTTTGGGTGAGACTTAGAAAACATCAATTTTCCTGTTTTTTAACCTTTGCATTGCAATATCTCAGCAACTTAAAGTCGTATCAACAAAGTCCGAAGAAGCAAGATATAGAGAATTTTCTCAGCTTTTCAAAAATATTTTGTTCAAAAGTGTGCAAACATGTGCACTAATTTAAAAAAAAATGAAAAACTGCGACTATTTTCAAAAAAGTCACCTAAATATGGTTTTAACTTGAAAACGGTGCACTTTATCAAAATTTCACTAAAGTACTTTTTGATTGCAAATTTGATTTTACATCGAAAAATAAAGTTGAAAAAATTTGCGACCAATATTTCGATTTTTGAAAAAATAAGTATTGATTAAAAAATTCATAACTCGGTCAATGATTGTTTGCACAACCTGGAAATTTCTGAAAAGTTGGCATTTTATGTCCTCTAAAACATATCCAAAAATAAAAAAAATTAAAAATAGTGTTTTTTTGTAAATCAAATTTCAGTGATAAAAAGTTAAATAAAAAAATCACCAAATTTTTTTTACCGTGTATAATTTTTTTCCAGTGTAGTCCGTATACATACCTACAACTTTGCCGAAGACACCAAATCGATCAAAAAATTCCTTCAAAAGATACAGATTTTTAAATTTTCATACATCATTTTTGTATGGACAGCTGCGAAATTTGTATGGAAAATTATATGGACAAACTAATGATGCAAAATGGCTTCATTGGGCATACCGAAGGCACCAAAAAAGTTTCAGTCGGATTAAAAAATACAAAAATTAAAATTGAAGAAAAAAGACCGATTCCGTAGAGAATTGCTCAAGTGCAATCGCTAGCTGACATCATTCCGATTCCAAAGCTTAACCGGGGCAGCTAAACGAATCAAAACCGGGGCAGTGCAAAACCGAGGCGTACAAAACCGGGGCATGACTGTATGCGGTACTAATCCGAGCCATGATCCAATTGATAATATAAAATGGTTTCTAAGAGTATTGCGAAAATGAGGTCACAATGACCTAAACAACAAAAGATTTTAATTTGATTTTTATAAACAAAATAAGTTTTGTTGCAATAATTTACCAAACACATAAAAGTTGATTTTCTTTTGACATTAAATTAAATATCATTCCATTTAAGTTACACCTTCAAATTCAAACCAATTTTACTAAACCCACTAATTTCCATCTGCTTTAATTTCAACCACCAACCCACACACCCACTAAAAGAATAGAACCGTAAAATTGGCGTGACAAACGCTTTTTTACCAACGCCCCCATTAGTCTAGCCTTATCCGGATATACAAAACGCCGGAAAAGCCGACAGCAGCGACGACGACGTCTGGCCGACAATCGAGAGTAAGAACCATTTCCCGGACAATTACCCGAAAAGCTTACGCTGGGCAGTTCATTTCCTTTGTTTCTTTATTGTGTACGGCCATTTCCGGAACAGTTCACCAAGATATCTGCATATCTTTCGGGGAAGTTGCGCGGTCTTTGTCGTAGGAATTACTGCGACTTTGTTTTGTTGGATTTGGGAGGTTTAGGAGGGAATTGAACTTTTGGATTACAACTTGAAGCAGCAGACGTCAACAACTGGGTCATCCTGCTCCATGCCAGTGAAAACAAAACACTACTGCTTATTGTTCCCCCACGAAACGTGTCCATCATGTGCAGCAATCTTCGCATCACACGTGTCCCAAACCCCCACGAGCACCTATTATGGGCGCCTCCGTTTTGTTTGTCGTGGGGAGCCAAACTGTTTATGAAATGGCGTGTCGAGTGCCAATAAAAGCCACTTTGCTTTCATGGCTTTTCCCCGTCGTCCCCGTTTGACCCCTCCCAAGTCAAACCACCACCCACCTCATAGGGAAAAAAGGCCATAGAAAAGTGAGAGTCTTTCAGACTATGGCATGCCACTTTCACTTTTCCTCATTTCGAACCAATCAAAGAGAGGGGAAGAAGGAAGAAGCGTTTAGGGTGGTGGAGGGGGTGGGAAAAAGCCACCAGGTCAGAACTTGACGGGGGGAGCAACAACAGAACCGATTCACCCTCTCCGGTGGGTGGTTGAGAAGGTTGGCCATTATAGACAGAAGAGCCAGCTTGCCATTTGCACGCTATCCGGGTGCTAATAACTGGTATGAAGTCAGGAAAGTTGATTAAGAAATTGAAAAGGTCTTGGAGTGGGGGGCAGTAAGGTGAGAGGACGCAGTGTAAGTGCGAGCAAAGGGAAATTGTTTTGGAGTTGAAACATATTTGTGGTCAGTAATTGGGGGTTGGACTATGGCTTGAAAGCTTTTTAGTGTTCAACTTCATGCTTTTAATTAAAGACCTTTTCGCAAAAATATTGTTTTGAACAAGTTCTACTACGTAAATTAATTTGAGGGGAAAATCATACGTGAATTGATCGAATTTCTTGAATTAAGAATAAAACTTCAAATAAAATTTGCAACGAACTTATGACTTTTTGAAAAAAAAAACTGTCAAACTTTGTGAGCGTTTTTCTATGAACACCGAGTTGATTCACGGGTGCCACGATATCTCGAGATGGGATGAACCAAATTGGCTGAAGTTTGAGGTGAAGACTCGCAGAAATATCCCGAGTGCATGACAAAGTCTGATTTTGAAATTTTGCATTTAAAAAAGATATAAAAATCAAAAACAGGCGATTTTTTAAAATAAACCTTTTTTGAAAATCGGCCTTTGTTATGCACACGGGACCGCTATAACGAGACTTCACAAAAATGTTGAACCAATTTGGTCAAAACAGTGTTGGCACCCGTTTTTTTTTAAAACTGCTAACTTCAAATAGCTAAATCTCGGCAATAATGCAACCAAATGTCTTCAAATTTGTTTTGTTAAAAGATGAAAATGTATATTTTAATGCCCTGAAAACAGATTTGAAAAAAGGTTAAGGATGCGCTCAAACTACACGGAGAAAAAGGGTTCCCAAAATCGTGAACAAGCGTTCATGAAAATGGGAACCACGAACAAAGTGTTCAAATGCCATGGTACGGTTTTCAAAGTCGTACCATGGGATTTGAAACTTTATTCCTGGTTCCCATTTTCATGAACGCTTGTTCACGATTTTGGGATCTCTTTATCTCCGTGTAACCTCTGACATTTTTGCAAAGTTTCATGTATGTTATCCTTTAAAGTAAAAAAAAATGCAATCCAAAAGAACCTTGCAACATTATTCTAAGAGCGTGCCAATTTCTGAAAATATTATCTGAACTGATGATAAATTTGGAACAAAATTATCAAAGAACAATTAAAGGTCGTGATCATATTCCTGAGGTATGACATAAATACACTTTAATTATCTCAAAAATTATAGTCAAATTTTCAATGTAAAAGAATTATTAAATTTTCAGATGAAGATTTTCAACCCAGGTCGTACAAAGCCTCATTGAATAAATATCAAATAATCGTTCAAAGAGATTTTCTACAGAGGTAATTCTCGTATGTGAAGAATTCGGTCCTTTGTCCTTCAAATTTGCAGATTCTCAAACAACAAACTTTTTTTAAATCCTTTGGAGAAAAAAAAGCTAACTTATTTCCTATATTTTTTTTTTTTGCTGATGCTGATGCTCGATCGACAAAGTGCTGATAAGCCAACATTAGGTACCCGATGAAATACATGCTGTTCTCCTTGATGGTACAAACAGTGCTGAAAAATTCAACTTTTCAGCACTCAAACAAAACTGAAAAGTTCTACTGTTTAGCACTGTTTTTCTGGTACGGAAAAGTAGGCCGCTACGTCTCTGCCGAAGGACAGAAAAATTGCGGTTTCACAGCAGAAAATGAAAATTTTTTTTCTTTGCATTTTCATCGTGAAACTAGGGGAAAGTGGAGCAAGTGTAACAAGCTAAGGAAATGCTCGTTAAAACCCATTAATAACGTTAAAACATCTGTCGGATTTTTTTCATAATCATCTTATTTCAGGTCTTGACTAAGACTTTGATAGAACAAATTTTGAAAAAATCCTGTTTTTCAATGCTAAAAAACGATTTTAAAATTTTTGATTTTCCGTACGTTCTACTCAACTAGTGGGGCAAGACGAACAATGCATGAAACAACAGGTTAATTTGCTAACAAGTGAACTGCTATCACTTTGAGACATCATATTAGAATGTATTTGAAACGTTTCTTTCATTTTTAAGTTAAATAATAATATTTTACTAAAAATTTGATCGTTTTAACGAAAAAAATAATTACCTAAATGATAAATAGTAAATTTTCATAATATCACTTTATTTTATAAGGACAATTTTTTTAACAATTGTTTATTAGTTTTTAAGTACTTTTATGTATTTATTTCACAATAAAATATGTTGTTGCAGCAATTCGTATTTTTTTTCATACTAAAAATCCATATGGTACATTTGCCCCACCTGAACGTGATTTTTTAAAAGCTCTCAACAAAAATAACCAAAGTTAAATCATACTTTATAATAGGTGCAAGTCATTGGTAGGGACACTACTGATCTAGGAAAAATAGCATTTTGATAAAATGAGCCTTAAAACGAACCCTAAGCCTTATATTGTACTTTCCAAATACTATAAGAAAACAAAGGTTTTGAAAAAACTTCATTCAATCTTATGCCCAGTGGCGTTTACGTCGTTTTGGCGGTTATGTGGTAGTAGAATAGCTAATTGCACTGCAAGGAACAATTCCTCATACCGGAAATAATCAAAATTGTAAAAATTACGGCCGTACGAGTGATTGTTCCTCTTGCCCCACCATCCCCTACTTCATTTTCCTGTAATTCTCGAACAACGAAAGAGACAACTTTTCTTTATCAAAAATATCAGAATCGAATAGAAGCACTTTTCCAAATAAATGCCGAAATATTTTTCAGCACTGAAATGGATGCTGAAAAGTTGAACTTTCAGCACTTGTTTTGTAAAGTAATACTTTTCAACATTGTATTGATTTAATAGGTGGATTGACTAAATACATTTAACTTTCAACTCCACTCAAAATATTACATGAAAAAAATCAATTTATTCTGCCTTTCTTTCCTTTGGCTCTAATGCCATTTGTTTTGTCCCCTATGACAAATTATTATAATTTTTAATGGCCTCAAAATACGAATTTTAAGAATTCAGTGAAAAAAAATCTATTAAAAAACGAGTATTTTTTTAAATGAGACTATTATTCCAAAATAAAAAAAAATATTTTCCCGAGAACACCAAATCGATCAAAAGAATGCTTTCTAAGGTAAATGCTGACCAAAATGAAACATGAAAACATGAAACAACGAGATTTTAACACTTTTGATCAACTCTGAGGGCAGGTTCAGATTCAGCGAGCAAAATTTCATGAAAAAACTTTTATTTGTACAATTTTCGAACTCAAATTCGTTAGGGTGGTTCCATACACTTTATTCATGAACATAAGACATTTAAAAATCAAGATATCTCGAGTTTACCCTTGAGATTATGACATCATTATGCAGTGCTAGATCTTACATTTAGAATGCAACTTGGCGTTGAAAATGTGACCTAGCACCTTTTCAAAATATTTGAGTTAAAAAACAAAAATATTTGTTATTTTTCCTGCCAAGAACATTACTATGCTTTAAAACTGAATCCAGAATTGCAACAATCAAAAAACTGATTCCGGAAAAATTATTCATAGAAGGCTTATATCGGGATAAAAATGTTGGTAGCTTTAGCAACTTTCCAAGCTTGTACAACAACTTTTTCGAAGAGAGAAAAAACCCAAAAAGATTCCTAGAGAGTTAAATTTCATAAAACACCGCAATCGTGAACCACCCTAAATTTTAACTGAATCCAATGTTGACCCTTCCTATTTGCAACAACTCTTCTGAAGACAGCAATGCTCCAAAACATCACAATTTTCCGGAAAATACATTTTCGATTTAATTTTAAAATCTGTACCAATGTGTTAGTGGAAACCACTGAAATCGCTACATATTTTTTAGGCCATTTTGCTCTTCAAACTTGCTAAGTAAGCACCGATTCCTATACATTTATTGCCAAAATATTGCCATCTTTGATTGAAAACTGCAAGAAGTTTCAATAAACTTTTCCTCAAGAAAAAAGAACCACTTTTTAAAACAGCGATTAATTTTGTGACAACAAGAAAATTTTTGTTTTCCACACCGACGCCGATCCAGCCGCGTTTGTTCCAAGTTATTTGGGCGAGGTATTTACAGGCTGTTGACAAAAAATATGTCACTTTGCCGAAATGGCACAGTAAATAATTTAGCGCAGAGAAACAGCTCAACGTCAGTGATTTAACCCTAGCCGGCCCCAAACCGACACAGCCGGTTGTTATTTGTCGGGAAGAAACAGCTGGGTTGGAAAATGCTGGCTACATTCACGTGAAGCGCTGTCACAATGGGATGGGGGAGGGGAAAAGTGCACGCTAATTTACGACTGCGATGGGAAGGGGGTGCGGCCCGTGCCAACCCCCCAAGATCAACGGCTTGGCTGCAGTTTTGCATTTTATTTGCGATTTTTTTTTTGCCTTCTTTTGCTGCTCGTGAAACGAAAGAGTTGACTAAATGTGGCTGGATGACAGATGCACTGAATGTTAAGATGGGGAGAGAAGGTTGAAAATTGGTCACTCGTAGATCATTTACTCAAAGTGTTGCGACAAATGGAAATAAACATTAGTCACTTTCGGAGGGTGACCATGAATTGAGATTTCTTTGAAGACATTTTCAATTGTGAATTTGGATATTTTGAGCTTATTATGATGTGTGGGTAAATTGACAAAAATGGTGTCATAGTAAGTTTTTTTTCTGGTGTTACCAATTTAAGTCAAATTTTGGAATGGTTAGATCCGTAAATTCATAAAGTTATCAAATTGAACACTGCAATTGCCACATCAACACTTGCAGTTTAAAGCAATTGTTACTATTTCATCAGTTCCGCTTCATTTATGTGCTGCACATAAAGCTCAATGAATTTCGACGCTCTCCCAGCTTTTGCTCGAACACGGTGTATAAATTAACACCCTGGTTTTGGCACGAATATTGCCACCTATCCTGACCCGGGGAGTTTCGGGGAAGCTGTTTTATCGATGTAACGAAATGTTGGCACATATTTACGACCTGGTTCGCGCCAAAATATCCACCCACCCTGCTGTGTGGACTAATTCACAACTGCGGCGTTGTGGCGTTGAACTGGAAAATGGATTTACTGGAACATCAATTTATAGATCACAAAGGGATAATAAATTTCGATTGAGAAAGGTCGTTTTTCCAGGACGTGGAAACTGTTAAATTATTCTTATTAAAGTAACAAACAATTACAGTTATCTACGAAAAATAAATGTGTAGCTTTCCACAACTTTTCTGTCCTCACTCAAATAAGTTTTGCTAAATCATTCTCATCAATCTAAACACGATGATAGTCCGTTTTACCTCTCCTTTCTGCGGGCTATTAAAATAAACGACGGCTAATATTCATTTCTTCCACAAAACACCCAAATCCCCTCTCATTTTTCATGACCACCCAAAAAAGTTTCTCCAAAATAAAATAAAAAAAAGAAGAACAAGAAAAAAACATCTGCCCGTAGGCAGATGAGTTGCAATCGTCTGGGCCATTTGGGCTTATCCACCCACGCGCACAATTAAAGACGCAAATACCGACCGACCGACAGAGACAACTTAGTCGTAAGCGGTAGCACTAATCATTTTTACTAGGCCATTATGGTAATGTTGATCGTGGGGGGCGCATTAATAGGTGGTCAATTTTTCCTGGTGCAGAGAGTGGTAAAATATGGGTTTTTTTCAACAAACTGTGTGTCTACGCTTTTTAATCAGAAAATACGAATTGCTGGATTGATGAAAGCAAAAAACAGAGCTACTGTCTAAAAGTGTTATCACAGACTTTTTATTGAACAAATAAGATAAACTTACAATGCTTATTTTTCTTAGTATTGTGTTTTGTATTTATTTGTTTTTCCTGTTGTTAAAAATTAATTCGAAAAAGAGTTAATAATCACCTCAATTAGACCAGAAGTAACGCATGAAAAAATAATTCTGTTTAGCTGGCTAGAATCCAAATTTTGACAAGAACTAGCTTAAATTTTAAAATAACATAACAATTTCAATTAAACGAGTCTTTAAATAGCTATTTTTTTTTTTTTTTGTATTTTTTAATCCGGCTGAAGCTATTTTAGTGCCTTCGGTATGCCTCAAAACGCCATTTTGCTTCATTAGTTTGTCCATATAATTTTCCATACAAATTCGGCAGCTGTCCATACAAAAATGATATATGAAAATTCAAAAATATGTATCTTTTGAAGAAGTCTTTTGATCGATTTGGTGTCTTCGGCAACGTTGTAGGTATGGATAAGGACTACACTGAAAAAATGAAACACGGTAAATTTGGAGTTTTTTTTAAACGTCCAATAAACCAAATTTTCAGTTTTTGCTTTTTGGGCGGTTTCAAAAACACCCAAAAAGCAAAAACAGGAAATTTGGTTTATTGGACCTTTTAAAAAAAAACTCCAGCAATTTTTTTGGAGATTTTTAATTTAACTTTTTGGCACTAAAACTTGATTTGCAAAAAAACACTTTTTTAAATTATTTTCATTATCTGATAAGTTTTAAGAAACATCAAATGCCAACTTTTAAGAAATTTCCGGAATTTGTAAAAAATCTTTGAACGAGTTATGAATTTTTCAATCAATACTTTTTTTTTCAAAGAGTCGAAATATTGGTCACAAAAATTTTGCAACTTCATATTTCGATGTAAAATCGAATTTGCAATCAAAAAGTACTTTAGTGAAATTTTGATAAAGTGCACCGTTTTCAAGTTATAGTCATTTTTAGGTAACTGGTTTGAAAATAGTCGCAGTTATTCGTTTTTTAAATTAGTGCCCATGTTTTTCCACTCTTGAAAAAAAATGATAGCTGAAATAATTCCCTTTATTTTACTATCTTAAACTTTGTTGATACGACCATAAGTTGCTGAGATATTGCCATGCAAAGATTAAAAAAAGGAAAATTGATGTCTCCCCCAAACAACCCACCTTTTTCTAATGTCGGTATCTCAGCAAGTTATTTTTTTCAATGTTAACTTATGAAACATTTGTGAAATTTTCTATCTTTTCGAAAACAATATTTTCAATTTTTTAAATCAAGACTAACATTTCAAAAGGGCCAAACATTCAATATAACGTCCTTTTGAAATGTTTGTTTTCTGCTCAACTTTGTTGATTTTCTTTTATTCACTGTATTTCAGCAACCAGAGGTTCAATTTTATTGGAAACATTTAAAAAAAAATATTTTCGGGAAAAAAACTTCAATTAAAAAAGAAAACAAAAAAATATAACTCTACTGCAAAATTTGTATCCATGCTTATCTACTACTTAAAAGATGCTGGTTGGTCCCCGAAAAGAAATAAAAAAAAACCCGATTTAATCCCACCAGGGGTGAGATAGAGCCTTTCTTACTAAAGAATATAACTTCTTTCAATTCACAACATCGACTTGATACAAAAAATCTTATGATGAAAGCAAGGTATTATTAATGATGTGTTTACTAAAAGAAATTGAAAACGCAATTTTCACCAATAGAATATTTTTAATCGTACAAAATCTTAATCAAACAAGCGTTTATGACAAACGCTAGCATAGCTAGCTTCCATTGCGCAAGTGACGACACACACCGCGGTTTTGGTTTTCTAGTTTTGGTACGAGCCCAAAAACCGAACAAAGCAGGCGCAAAGCAAAACCGAGTTAACCGCACAGTGGGAAGCTTGCCATTCAGCATCTACGAAAGTGAGAGAGTCAGAGATAGCTATTTTTACAACCGCACCACTACACACTCAATCGCAATACCTTAGGTAGATAGCCATTGGCGTCGCGAGCATTGAAAACTTTTAAACGATATAAAGCTTAGAAGCTTCGAAAGCTCCTATTGGAATCCAATGAACTCTGTTAAATAAAACGACACGACAAATGAAGCCTACTTAAAGGCGATTTAAGGAGCACACGGGAAACAAATTGTTTGTACCCGGATGAATGTCCTATGTCAAAAAAGTTTTTGCATAAACATTGGACAGTTATGCAAAAACGGACAGAGCAAAAGCAACCGAAAAGCTACGATATCTTACAAGTTAAAGGAAACATCGGTAGACAAGCTACTACAAACGAGAATAAGTCGAGCCAAAACATAAATGCGCCAGTATTCGAAGCTCAACTTGACAACTTGTCGACTTGGCGACGAAGCGTCGAAAATCGATGCAGTGTGATTTTTTAGCGATTTTTCGGATTAAAATTCATGCTGAATCGACATATTTACGAAGCTGGAAATGACGTCCAGCCTTAAAGTAAAACCTATACCTTTCTTTAGTAAGAAAGGCAAAAAGTAAATCGTTCTAAAAATTGATCGGAATTGCCTCATGGTCTGTACTATGAATGTAGGAAGAAATATTGGATAAAATCAGAAATGAAAAATGTTGGCGAATGTCACCAGGTGGGCTTTTACCTATTTTTAGGGATTTTTTTTTTCTTATGGTAGGTTAATCAAACGGCTCTAACTTCGGAACCATATTATGAATCTGGATGAAAATTTGGGAGGTTGTAGAGCTCGAAAAATGCAATATTTGAGATAAATAAAAGATATGAAAATGAAAAAAATGGACCATATTTTCATTTGAAAACTGTGTATTTTGTTGAAAAGTCTGGCCGCATCCGAAAACAGATGGATATTTCGAAATTTGAGCGGCAACTCGCCCAGGTTCAGCACACTAGCTTTCATCTGCATTCGGAAGAATCAAAATCGGATTCAGGGGAGCTGAGAACGGCGTGACACAAAATTTGGCAAAATTTTACCACATACGAACATCACTCGATCTCCACGGAATTTATTTTCTCAAAATTCGAAGGTTGGAGATAGACGAGTTCTGTCAAGATGAATCGATAGAGCGTCGAAAATCAATGCAGTGTGATTTTTTTGGTGATTTTTCCGATTAATATTCATGCTGTATCGTCTTATTTACGAAGATGAAAATGACCTCCAGCCATTAAGTAAAACCTATACCTTTCTTTAGTAAGAAAGGCAAAACAAAGTTTTTTTTTAATATTACCACCCCTTTTTGTTATGGCCAGCTTTTCTTTTGTCATAGGGATGGGAAGAGATGCAAATTCAAAAAAAATATATTAAATTCATTTCCGGTTGGTGGAGATTTGCTCACAAGTGAAATATAAACTAACACCAGAAAAATTGGTTAGAGTGATCTAGATGGTAGTTTGTTTTGTATAAATAGACAGATTAACATTTAAAAATCATAAAATAAATAAATAAAACATCAATTCTGATTCAGACAATTTTCAATTAAGTTAATAATTTCAAAATTATTTTAAAAATCAGGATTTTTTTGTAAAACGGCTTTTAGGTGACACCTTAATTTGGATTAAATTTTCAAAAACGATTACAAATTTTTGGTTGAACTGTGTAATTTAATACAACAAAAAATTAAGTCTTACCAATTTCTTTGCACACTTCTCTAGTACCTGGAATCATTTTCCGCAAATCGGAAGCCATCACTTAACGTAAGTACTGTTCATAGAAAACAGAGAACTCCTGGAAACGATTCCCCATCATCGAGCTGATCGATTTTAAATCATTTCGCAAACAATCGTAAATCGTTCCCTGTTGCTCCATCACCACACGCCTCTTCACAACTTCCACAAGTGTAAATCAAATAAAGGTAATTTTCACTAAATCATCGTCGTTTTTTGATGAAGTTCCATTGTGTGTGAGCGCGCTTCTATTTGAGTTTGGGTTGGGAAAGCACAATTTTCCTCGAATCAGTATAAAACGACCAATTCACACCTCCCTCACGATTCACGATTGATTTCCTTTTTTCTCGTATTTCGAGGAAAAACTGCATGGAAGGAGAAGAAGTAAATTTAACAAGTACGATGATGAATACATTTCCCGAGCTCTTGGAGGTTCGTGAGGATCCTCAGCTGTTGGGCCCGCTTTTGGAAGGATGCTGCTGAGGGAAAAGTTGAATGGGAAATAGGTTTCCATTTCTCGCATATCATTGTGTTGACTGGGCGTTGAGGAATGAAACATGATCTATTTCGGCAAATAAAGTGGCACGGTTTGAGCGGTTCGAGCAAAATATATGTGGGTTTCTTCATTGTTGGTTCTCCTCTCCGGTAGAGGAAGGAAGGTTCCGTTCATCGAGAAAGCAGGTTCAACGGGTCGGCGATGGAAATATGATAAATTGAATATGAATGATTGATGAGATGTTGAGTTCGTTTCTTCTGGTACCAGGGTGAAGATTGAATTCTGGAAACTGGAGCTGCGTTGTCGGTCTTGCCTTGGATTTTGCCTCGCCACTTGACAAATTAAAAATAGCTCCAGTGAAAGCTTGAGCTTGAACCGTTCGAAGGAACCTATTTCAATCAGGTCAGGATCGAACCTTCTTCCGTTTGGGTGCCCCAGTAATGTGATGAAATGTGAACTCATCATCACGTGTCTTAACCTCTCCCCTATCGCGGGTAGACCTGTCTGTCAGCTGGTGGTAATTAATCTTGCTTGGCTACTGCGAATCTTTGTCTCTCCCCCATAGATCGGTCTTCGATGTCGACATCGTCATTAATCCTTTCCGTGTCAGTGGAGTGTAATCATTATTGGGCGGAGATTGTTTTACTTACAGTTTGACACCGGGGCTCATCCGGAGGTTTGATACGGGAATAAAGTATTTTTTTCATGACCCATGAAGAGTATCGGGGCCGCATTTACATAGCGGATAGTGACTTTTTCTTAACTAAATGTTAACATGTTATTGTTAATGTTGACCTTCGGGCAATGCCCGAATCGGTGCAAAAAAAATCTGTTTTAAATTTTTGTATTTTTTGATTTGGATAAAAAAAATTTCGTCGATTCCAAAACCAATAAAAATTCGTGGGTTGTCCATAGAAAAATGAAAATATCCGATAATCTATATCTTGAAAAATAATTTTTTGATCTAATGTCTTCGGCCAAAGTGTAGGTTATGATTTTTTATATGTGGATAAAAAGTGCCAACTTCTGAGCTAAAGAGTATGACGGACGTTATGTGTTCTGTCAAATATGATATTTTGAAAAGTAATGATTTTTGGAAAGCATAAAAAAATCTTGCTATAAAAGCTACCAAAAATTGTTTTTGAAAGTATATTTAAATATGGACTCAAAAAATACTTTTGTGATTTTTCTCAAGGACGATGCAAATATTTTCCAAAGTTTTTGTCCCTCGGCTCTGGCTGGGAGTGCAAAATGAAACATAAACAACAAAAAAAAAGGCCACAATTTCATCATTATAATGAAAAAAAGGCATGGAAAATGCATTATACAGCTGAACAGCTGAACAGCTGTACAGTGTACAGGCTTGCTATCACAAGTTTTTAAAATTGTATGTTTTGAGGGAGGTAAAATTTTATAGTAGGACGAAAATTCACTAAAATTCAAATTATTTAAAATTTAACTCAAATATGTTTAAGTGAAAAATGGGTAATTCTCTACCAACTCACACGAAATCGGGAAAAGTTGCCCCGACCTCTCTTCGATTTGCGTGAAACTATGTCCAAAGGGGTAACTTTTGTCCCTGATCACGAATCCGAGGTCCGTTTTTGATATTTCGTGGCGGAGGGGCGGTACGACCCCTTCCATTTTTGAACATGCGAAAAAAGAGGTGTTTTTCAATAATTTGCAGCCTGCAACGGCGATGAGATAGAAATTTGGTGTCAAAGGGACTTTTATGTAAATTTAGACGACCGATTTGATGGCGTACTCAGAATTCCGAAAAAAACACTAAAAATGTTTTGAAAATTCTCCCATTTTTGGTTACTCGACTGTAATTTTTTTTGGAACATGTTATTTTATGGGAAATTGAATGTACTTTTTGAATCTACATTGACCCAGAAGGGTCATTTTTTCATCTAAAACAAATTTTTTCAGACAATTACAAAAATTTAGATAGATAGACATAAGTCCGTCGTCGTTTGCTTATAAAAATCACGAGTTATTGCGATTTCACGAAAAGAAAGTTTTGAAAATGTTACTTTTTGCTTTTCTCTTTGTTTCGTCGTCCGTGTCTGTCGCGGGTGACCATGAACGGCCATGATCAACGACGACCAACATTTTTAAAACTTTTTTTCGTAAATGATGATTATAAGCAAACTTTTGTCTATTTATTAGAATTTTTGTAATTGTCTGCTCTACAACTTTGTAGAACATTATTACACTCTTAAAAATAACCCTGCAAAGTTAGAAAAATCACGAAATTTTAAAATGAAAAATTTTGTTCTAAATGAAAAAATGACCCTTCTGGGTCAATGTAGATTCGAAAAGTACATTAAATTTCCCATAAAATGACATGTTCCAAATTTTTTTACAGTCGAGTAACGGAAAATGGGAGAATTTTTAAAACGTTTTTAGTGTTTTTTTTTTCGATGAAAAAAACCTTTTTTCGGAATTCTGAGTACGCCATGAAATCGGGCGTCTAATTTTACATAAAAGTCCCTTTGACACCAAATTCCTATCTCATCACCGTTTTAGGCTGCAAATTATTGAAAAACACCTCTTTTTTCGCATGTTCAAAAATGGAAGGGGTCGTACCGCCCCTCCGTCACGAGATATCGAAAAACGGATCTCGGATTCGTGATCAGGGACAAAAGTTACCCCTTAGGATAAAGTTTCACGCAAATCGAAGAGGGGTCGGGACAACTTTTCCCGATTTCGTGTGAGTTGGTAGAGAATTTCCCAGCTGATATTTTGATATTTTAACAACACTGATTCCTTGTCTCCATACAAGTCTCCATAAAAATTTGGGGATGTTTGCACAGCAGTTCTATATAAAATTTGAAGGAAAAAGTTAATGTGTTTCGATTTGTCCCAAATTGAATTGAGAGTTCTTTTGCTTTAATAATTAGACCCGTATTTTTTTTTGTTGAACTACACCGGGATAAGGCGTCCAAAAATAAAATTTTCGTGGATTTTTACAAAAACCAAATTTAAAAAAATAATCTTAACTTCGCTCCATTTCAACCGATTTTAGCTGTCTTGAACGCAAAGGTGATAAGTTTGACTTTTGAGAAAAAATAGTTTGGAGTTCTGGACCAGAGAGCCCAGATTTAATATAGCCATTTTTTATAACCGTTTTATTTAAAAAAACTCGGTTAACCTCGTTGTATAAATGTACGATTCGTGCTAAAAAAATCTTCTTTTTGCAAATTGTTCCATAAACTACTATTTTGGTTGTAAAATTGGACATGGAACCATAAAGTACATTTGTGATTAAAAAATAAATAAAATAAAAGACACATTTTATAAAGTGTACTTCCGTTGACAAGGAAAAATATACTTTTGGAAAGCTGAGAAATTATTCAGAACTTTGTTTTTTTGGACATTATTGATCCAATCTTTGAATCGATTATTAATTATTATAGAATAAAAATGAAGAAAAAATTTTTTTATTGAGACTAATTCAGCTCAATTTTTTTATGATATCTTGGAAAGTATTGATCCGATTTTTAAATGTTAAAAAGTCAAACTCGCGTGAAAGTTTTTCAACTTTTTGAAAACAATATTTTCAGATTTTTACTATCACGAGTTACATTTCAAAAGTTCCAAATAATATGAGTTAAGTTGAGTTTTTAAATATATCTTCTTCAAAGGCTTGGTGAAAAATTTAAGCGGGTTTCACTTTTAACAACATTAATGAACACTTCCATAAATATTTTTTTCAAAAAAAATTTCCCAAAAATTGGCTTTTAATGCGAATACAGTGCATTTTAGTGCAATCTCATACTGTAAAAAAATCGCAGGATGTTTGTCTTCCTTACCTTACTGAGGAAAGGCTATAAAATAACTCGGAAAATGAACTTTTTAATTAGACCTCCTAAACCTACCTTCATTTGTACATATCGACTCAGAATCAGTAGCTGAGCAAATGTCTGTGTGTTTGGCTGTATGTAGACATGTGTACCAAATCAATGTCACTGGAATATCTCGTCACAGGCTCAACCGATTTTGACCGGAATGGTTTTAATCGATCCGTCTTAACGTCCCCTAAGTTGCTTTTTAAATTCATGCAATTTTATCATGTATTTAAAAAGTTATGTTAAAAAACTGTTTCATATTAAATTAAAATTATGGTAAAAAGGGTGGTTTTTTCATGAAACCTTCACATATCATATATTTTTAGAAAGCATATGAGAAGACCTTTTAGGTGGAGTAAGAATTTTCAAGATCTGATTTACCTATCTTAAATTACAAGCAATTCAAATAATGGTCTGAATTCACATAACCTCAACTGGTCGGGTCTGATCGCCACGAAAAAGCCTTGTAGAGGGATACCATTTTCCTCAAAGGCCGTGTCTGTATAATCTTGACAAAAAGTCTGTAGGTAGTCTGTTTTATTACTCATCACTTATTTTTATTAGGACCTCTTAGGTGCTGCGAACGTTAGGGGAGATCCATAAACATGTGGACACTTTAGGCGGGTTGGAATCACTATAAATGATAGGAAGGCACCAACCACCTAAAGGTGGATTAAGTAACGTTTTTTACTACGCGTCGTTACTTTGCTACAAAGATACATCAATTTTCATTTTTCTAATAAGATAAAAAAACGGAATCGACGTAGGGGAACTATACCCTTTCTCAGCCTATTTCTATTATCGGCCTATCAGCACTTTGATCATGAATTACAGCTTATATAAAGTGTTTTTGACTGTTCCAAAGTAATAAATAGCTCAAATAAAAGTGAGCAAGCAACTCTCCATTGTTGAAACATCTAAAAATGTTGATTTAATAGCAGAAACGGCAAAAGTGATGAGAATTGGTCGAACGGCTTAGTGTGATTAAAATGGGTATATTTCCCCTAACACCTTATTATGTGGCCCTCTTAAACCTTGCGATTTCGTCAACGGATCCACAGGCGTGTATCGTTCTTTTTGCGACAAGACTCCGCCTCCCGAGTCTCCTAAGTGTGAAGGTATGGCACGGGGAGAGGGCACCGAAAACCTATATTTAACACTTAGAATTTATTTGCGTCCGCCTCGGGATTCGAACCAGCGACCTCTGGATTGTGAATCCAGTGCGCGGTTCGATTGATCCACACAGGCAGACAATAAGATAAACAATTTTCAAAATTCGAAAACTTCAATTTTACGATTAGATTCACCAATAAAAACTTTTGTTTACTTTTCAATATTATTAATATTTGGTTTGTCAAAATTATAATTTCAGCAGATTTTGAATTTGGAACGAAAAATATCATTTTAGAGCAAAGATGCAAAACTGTTGACAAAAACTAAGTAAAACTCATGGTCAATTTTCAAGATAAGAATTTCCAACAATTATTTTTCTACAATATCGTCTTTTGCATCTGTGCTCTCTTATACTAAGAATGCTGGGATTCCTATCAATTTTGGCAATTTTGGTTTAATTTTAATTAGAACTATTTTGAAGAAATGAAAAAAAAATTAATCTGATTTTTTACAACACCGTTGAAATCAAGATATTTAAAGTGGACACGTTAAACCAAATGACGTTGACAATATTTCAAAAAGACTTCCCATCCTATTTCGAAAAAATCCCCCTTGCACCCTTTTCCCTTAACGGTGTACTCCGGTTTAACCCAATGTCAGGTTGTAAAACAGGCAGCTTCTTGGAGTCGACGTCGGCTCAAAACAATCTTGTCAGACCTGCTCTCTCGTCGTTGGTTGGCTGCTTACACATCTTAACGCAATTGTCTTCAGGATCGCGACACGAAATGTCATAATATTTTATGTCGAATCATCCACCAGAGCAAATGGCAACGAATTAATATTTTTTCCTCTTGAAGACCACTGGATGGGTGTGAGACAGGAAAGGGACGTTTTTTGTCTGGTCTTGTGAATTGAAGACCCGACGATTGCCGGAAATGGGGCGGATCATTTCAATTAGTTGCTGCTGCTTGTCGTTTCCTCTTTCTCTCTGGTTGAGATTGTCCTGCAGATGAGAATCTTTAAGAAGATGATTTCCATTCATTAGAAGCTGTTGAGTTCTTTTCTTTTTTGCTTTAGTGACCATTTGAAGGAAGATTGTTTCGGCGAGATTGAATTGTCTCATTATGAGCTTATATTCGTGAAGAAATCTCGAGATTCATTATTTTCTAGTTCAGACGGATAAATCGAAAATCTCAAAGCCACATTCAGTCCATGTATCGTCCTTTTACAAAACACGTTGTCACCACCCGGCACAACAAATAACAAAACGTCTCAGGTCACCTTTTTTATCACGTTTCGCCACGTGCTTACGCAACACTTTTTTGTTCGCCAAGGTCTGCACAACGCCTCCACGCAATGGGTGCAAAAGTAGCGACATATCAACGCAATCCTTTGATTAGTATTCTTCACACGTGGCCTCGAGCTTCCACCAAGCCACCAGCAACAGGGTGTCAACTGCGATCCTGCGGCGATCATCAGCCGATAAAATGTATCATATCTTTACGGCAGCCCGTCAAGTTTTTACGGTTTGTCGCCGGCCATAACTTGCGATGATTGGAAGTAAAGAATTTTCGTTTTGTCCTCGCGGAATCGTTATCCTTCGAAAAGGCCTACAACAGAGTTCAAGTTGTTATCCCGTTTTTTTATTAAATTGTTGCCATTGTGTTATCACTTCATGTAGATTATCTTAACACTTAAAATAAATAAGAGAAAAAATATTCAATGAAAGTAATGAAAAACTTCAAAAACTGCCTTCTCAAATTAATTTTTTTTAACGTGATTTTTTTTCAAAAAAATATTTCTGCGCCCTGAAACCACAAGGACAACGAAATGTTATTCTGAAGACGTCCCATGAATTTGCCTTTCAATTGGTTTATTATTTGGCCAAGCTGTCGTCCATTTTCTCGCTTGAATCGCCAAGCAACCGGATCCTTTTAAGGGGACGCACATGGTATTGCATAACACTCGAATTCAATTTATTCCCACGAGGATCGCGGGCGTCTTGTACTCATCCTTTTATTTTTTGTTTGGCTTGTGCTAGCCCGTTTGACAAAAGTGGTAAAACCTGTTCGCGACATTGAAGAAAAATGGACGTGATGCGTGCTGGTTGCTTTTTCCTTTTTTTAAGTTTCAATTTATTTCTCTTCATTTGTGGTAGAGGTACTATCATCGACACTATCAGCAGTATCTGTAAAGGTTTCGTACCAGTTATAGTTTAGTGAGCAGTGGTTCTGAAAACTCATGAAATTCATATAGAAACCTGTAGCTTTTAAACACCTTTTTGTTTCACAATAGATTTTTTCCAGGAAAAACTTTACTTTTTTGTTTTTTTTTATTATCTTAAGTATTTTTATTTGCAATGCTCTTGTGTATCTATTTGATATTTAAGGTCTATTATACAAATTCCAATAATTATCTATAACGTATTGCGTGGTTTTCGTAATTTTTCTGTCACTTTTCTGAGTGTTTTAGATTTATGAACCTAATCCATTAGCATTCAAGTCCCAAAAGAGTGTCAAAACATAATCTAAGCATTAAACAAATTATGTCAGCTAAAAACATTGGCAAAGACAAATAAAACGGGTGAATTCATCAAAGATATTTTTTGTTATAATTGAAGGGTAACTAAGAGTAACAGTTCTTTTTTCTACTTAAAAAATGTAATGTTTTGAAGTCGATTTACTACTTTTGTTTTGCAGTGTTTGTTCTCACTAAAATCTTTTGAAATCATGAAAATGAAGTCAAAAACAGTGGAATAAATTTTTCCCAGTTAAAAATAAAAAAAAACCTTCGAAAATTTTATTTGGTTGAATTGAATTTCTTTGTAATCCAGAAAATAATTAATTTTAAAAAGAAAATTATAAGCAAACAGAAAACTCTAAATAGCCAGTCTGTATAAAATTACCAAAAATAGGATGAATAAAATATATATAAGAAAAAATATTGTTAAAGTTCAGTAAAAAAACGAAATAAACGAGAAGACTTCCATCTTTGTCATGATTTTTCGATCTAAGATATAAATTTTGCGTCGCTTTCAATATTTTGACAAAATTCCTTCAACAAGTAGCTATTCTAAACTACGCATGCTGATTCCTTTCGGTAACGATTATCCCATTCCTTGAAAAGTTATGGAAACCGTCATTAATCAAAGATTGCCAACTAGGACGTCAACGACTGTGCCACAAATTTTGAAGCACATTTGATTTCGATCAAAAATTCTTTCAGAGGCTTCAAGAAGGCAACAACCAGCACATGCTGATTACTTTTGGTGCTGAAATTCGTTTAATTGAATTTAATACAGAATATTTTATAGTGATGATCAATTTTCTTCGAAAATGATCAACGGCTTCACCTTAAGGCAGGCTGGTACAAATTTCAATTAAATTCATAATTAGTTCGAAAAATTAGGGGGAAATTTTTTTTTCCAAAAAATTTAAAATTTCAATGGAAATTTAAGTGCAATCAGCTGAAATCAATCTAAAATGCATTCTTCTGCGTTTAGAATCATTTTTAGCATGTTTGGGTTGATTTAAACATCTTAAATTTTTTTGAAAATGTCCGATGTTTAGTATCGCTTAAAACATTGTTTTCGCTAATATTTTAGTTTTTCGTCAAATCTTACATTTTTTGCAACTGAACTAGTGTAAAATGCAATTTAAAACACTTGTTGCATTCAAATGTTCAGACTATGGCTTGTTATTTACATTTTTGTATTTTTTTGCAATTTTAATAAAACTCAAATTCTCAAAGGAGATATTGGAAAAAAATCATACAAACGAAAAAATAATGTTTTGCATTTTTTTTGCATGAAAGATGCCTAGTTTGGCAACACTGTTTTACATACCGAAAAAACACTTATTTTCGCTTCCTTCGAGAAAAAAAACCCGAATCCAGGACATTCTTGAAAAATGGAGAGCTTCACGAAGAGTGCGATAAAGCTTGACGGGCTTTTTTTTCTTCTCCTTCCATCTTACATCTTCAGCTTTTTCAACTCTAACGCCTGACAGCTTCTTATCATAGACAGAGCATAAATCATATCCCCGTCTAGCATCTCACGCAGCTGGCAGACACTGAACCGTACTTGAAGTGAGAGAGAAAAAAATGCGCTCTTCGTTGGTTGAGAGCTTCACTAGTGCTAGCAAGCATTAGTGCACTGTATTATGGCATCCCGTCACTTCCAGACGCTACTCACCCGTGAAACAAAACCCAAAATTGACGGCACTTGGGGGAAAATTTATGCATTTTGACCATATCCATCGCGGTGATTTACGTGCCCTAATCAACGCTCAATTACCGACGCTAATTAAAGTGAATCGGTTTGTGATTTGCGTAAATCAGCTGAAGATTTATACCCGATTGGCCGCCGTCGAGCCCAAGAAAGCCTTTGATGGTCAAAACATGACCACAATAAATCATCATTACCTCCGACGATTCGATGTTCGAGCTATGTGGCCTCCGTACATCGATCGGCGTCCACCGCACAGCAGCTCCATTTTGTCTTTATATGGAAAAACCTTCCTGTTCTGTCCGGCTTTGCATTACATTGGCTGAGAATTGAATTATGAGACGATCTTTTGTAGCATTAAGGCAATTGAATTGGTTTGAATGCAGAGTTGTAGACAGTTATTTTCAGGTTGAACGCAATTTGCAAACGCTGGGTAGCAGGCGGTAACCTTATTTGGTAACTTGCACATGTAATGTGATTCGATTCTATTAAATTGAAGGAATTTGCAATTCATCAATCAATTTTCCCACATTCATTTCGAGCCCCATTCGTACAGGACTTCAAGATAAACGCAGAGTCTCAAATAAATATGGACTAGGATGACAAGGAAATTTAAAATTTTGGTAAATCTTAAGAGATACCCCCTGGCTCGATGCTTTAGGTAAAAATAATTAACTGTGTCAATTCTGAGCCAAATCGATAAGTTTAAGGGTTGCAAGGTTTAGGGCTATTGATCGTTGAAATTTGTATGGGGATATTCGCAAAAATGTATGGGGAAATGCAAAAATTTCAAAATTCCATCAAAAGGTGGCGTTAGGTCGAAGACCGAAAACGATCCGAGTTAATCCTGACGAGTTATCAGCGATTTGAAGAAGACGTTTTTGTTTGAAAAGATTTCTTTTCACCAACTTTAGCAATCTTAAGCGACTCCTAAACCTTAACCGATTTGGCTCAAAATTGGCACAGTTATTTATTTTTACCTTAGGAATCGAGTCAGAAGGTATCCTTGATGTTTACTTTTTATAGCCATACATTTTTGAAATTTTCATAAATTTAGATATTGCTGAGTGCAACAAAAAAAAATCATCGCCCATGGTAACTGCTTACCATCACATATTTTTGAACTTTAAAATGGAATATCTCTGCAATATATCATTAAATTTTCATCCTTTTTAGTCAATAAAGAAAGGAGCATATCAAGTTTGTTAATAGATAAAATTATCATCGATAATATTATCGTCTGACGATAACGATAACGGTTATCGCTATTTCGATAATTCTATTGGCGATACTCTTATCGGCGATAATCTTATCGCAGATAATAAACTAAACTCATTTTCAAATCTTTCTAAAATCGATCAATTCAACATTATCATGTTAAATTTTCAATGCTTTTACAAAGATTATATTTGTTAAAAATGTTTTAAGATTCAAAGTAAGAATATGTACTCAAAATTGTTCATTTTTTTCGAAAACACTCAAATTTTATAATTTGCAATATGGGTTTCAAACGAAGCGAAATTTTGTATGTTTTTTTAACTGTATTGAAGTATTTTTGTAAAAAACAAAAAAAACAAAAAATGCCGTATTTTTGCCTTCCTCACTGAGGTAAGGCTATAATTCTGCTCTAAAAATGAACTTCGTATAAAAACGTCGTAGACCCACCTTCATGTATACATATCGACTCAGAATCGAAAACTGAACAAATGTCTGTGTGTATGTGTGTGTGTATGTGTGTGTGTATGTGTGTGTGTATGTGTGTGTGTATGTATGTATGTGACCAACAAACTAGCTCATGTTTCTCGGCACTGGCTGAACCGATTTGACCCGAACTTGTTGCATTCGACTTGGTTTAGGGTCCCATAGATCGAGTTTTATACAGATTGAAGTTTCGATAAGTAGTTCAAAAGCTATGTATAAAAATGTGTTTTCACATATATTTGGATCTCACTTAACTGTATGTAAACTATGTCCGGGTTCCCATCGTTGGTTAGGTTATCAAAACACCTTTCCAATGAGTCCAAAACATTGAAGATCTGGCAACCCTGTCTCGAGATATGGCCACTTAAGTGATATTGATATACTTTTTTGAAGCCGGATCTCACTTAAATGTATGTAAACTATGTCCGGATCCACCATCCGACCCATTGTTGGTTAGGTTATCAAAAGACCTTTCTCACGAGTCCAAAACATTGAAGATCTGGCAACCCTGTCTCGAGATATGGCCCCTTAAGTGATATTGATATACTTTTTTGAAGCCGGATCTCACTTAAAGGTATGTAAACTATGTCCGGATCCACCATCCAACCTATTGTTGGTTAGGTTATCAAAAGACCTTTCCAACAAGTCCAAAACATTGAAGATCTGGCAACCCTGTCTCGAGATTTGGCCTCTTAAGTGATATTGATGTACTTTTTTGAAGCCGGATCTCACTTAAATGTATGTAAACTATGTCTGGATCCACCATCCAACCTATTGTTGGTTAGGTTATCAAAAGACCTTTCCAACGAGTCCAAAACATTGAAGATCTGGCAACCCTGTCTCGAGATATGGCCCCTTAAGTGATATTGATGTACTTTTTTGAAGCCGGATCTCACTTAAATGTATGTAAACTATGTCCGGATCCACCATCCGACCCATTGTTGGTTAGGTTATCAAAAGACCTTTCCAACGAGTCCAAAACATTGAAGATCTGGCAACCCTGTCTCGAGATTTGGCCTGTTAAGTGATATTGATGTACTTTTTTGAAGCCGGATCTCACTTAAATGTATGTAAACTATGTCTGGATCCACCATCCAACCTATTGTTGGTTAGGTTATCAAAAGACCTTTCCAACGAGTCCAAAACATTGAAGATCTGGCAACCCTGTCTCGAGATATGGCCCCTTAAGTGATATTGATGTACTTTTTTGAAGCCGGATCTCACTTAAATGTATGTAAACTATGTCCGGATCCACCATCCGACCCATTGTTGGTTAGGTTATCAAAAAACCTTTTCAACGAGTCCAAAACATTGAAGATCTGGCAACCCTGTCTCGAGATTTGGCCTCTTAAGTGATATTGATGTACTTTTTTGAAGCCGGATCTAAAAAATAGATGAAACTTGTGTACAGCCATTCTTGTGAGGAAGGCTCCAACCATATAGGTGGATTAAGTTAGTTTTTCAAAAGAACTCAAATTTTTATTATATGCAATATGCCTATCAAACCATACGAAATTTTGCATGGTTTTTCACTTTATTAGAGTTTTTTCGAAAACACTCAAATTTTCACAAAAAAAAAACGTATTTTTTGAAAGTACTCAAATTTTCAAATATGCTTTGTCACTTTATTAAAGTTTTTTTGGAATACACTTAAATTTTCGCAAATCTCCATATTTTTTTAAATACTCAAATTTTCAAATTGTTTATTCGAAAAAATACGGTAATTTGTGAAAAAATTGCTTTAAGAAAACTTCTGAGCAATATTATTTTGAAAAAAAAAAACATTAAAATTTGATGCAATCCATGGAAATTGTTGTATACGAATCATTTAAAAAACGTGGGAATTAAATCCAGAAATTTGAGATAATGTCGCTTATTATTTTACGAAATTGGACAAAGCTCTGCTTATACTGGTCCAAAACTGATACTTTTCAGGGAACTCGTTCTGCAAACTGTTCTTTACAATTTGATTGATTCGAAGCCATTTTAAAATGTCATGAAGTATTATTGCACAGAATTGAAACATAAATCTTGGGTACACTTTGGGTAAAAATAGTATTTATTGAAATATTCCAAGTAAATCAGTGTGTTATGCTCAAAGTTGTTTCCGGGCAATCTGTTGCTGTATTTTCATGACAAATTGAACAAAGAAAAAACTTGCATTCGATCTTATTGGGGATTTCATTGTGGGGTATTTAAAAGAATGCTCGAAATCTGGAAACTTTTTACTGGAGGTCAAATATGTAATTTAGAGTTTCTCAAGGCATATTCATAATAAAATTGATGGATATGTTCATGATTTCATCGATTTCAGCGACTTTTCTGTTGTAATATCCTATACAATCTTCAAAAAATTATAATTTACCCCGTTGGGAAAGAGCCCTTTTTCCATCAAACATGTCGAGATTTTTATTTTTCTAAATGTTCTCCAAAAAATACACCGTATTTTACATTATTTTCAATACTTTCAAAAAAAAAATATTTTTCATGAAATCCTAGCTCCGTAGTCATCTAAATAACAAGTTTAGTTGATATTTTGCAATTATTATCAATATCGTTAATTTTATACAAATTTGATATCATCAAGAGAAAAGAAAATAAGTATAATAAAAAAAACAATTCCAGCGTTATTCGCCCAACCACAATCCCTCCTCCAATCCACTTGAAAGTCATGTTTTCCAACAGATCGGTCACCCAGCACCACCTCCTGCCCTCCCACTTGAAGCTCATTTCCATAGTCCAGATCCATCATGCCAAGTCCGGGTGCTCAAATTTCATAATAAATCAATTTATCATTTTCGTGGGCGCGCTTTTTCCAACCACCCACTGGGAAGCTGAGTGAAAACCCGCAAAACAAAAAACAAACAAAAAAACGAAAGGCAAACATCGACGACTCCCTTCCGTCCGACTCTATTAAGGTTGAGGACACACGCGACGGTCCCACGAGGGACATTTGCGTTACAGTTTCGCACCGTTTCCGGAACGGGAGAGGGAGGGTAGAAGGGGGGGCGGGATCGCATTTTCCCACAACCACCCTTTTTTTTACTGTAAATTACGTGTGATAAAATTCAAGTAAAAAAGGTTAGCAAAATGAGAATTCATGAGAATAATATGTAACAATTTTAAATTTTGTGTCACGTAATATTTGAACGAACCCCTTTTGCAATGCTGCAATGGGTTGGGAGATTTCCGCAACCACAATTTGCTTTTCCCTCTTGGTGGTGATTGTGGGCAGGTGGTTTGAGCACGTGCGGAAACCGGAAGCTTTTGGGGTAATTTTGGGAATCCAATGGCCGGCACCGAGTCCGGATGACTGTATTGGTTACGATTTCAGATTGAAAATTAAGGTCAAATGAACTGGATGGGGAAACAAAGACAGGTGGGTGAGGATGAGCAAGGTGTAATAATTAATTTATTTACTGACAAATTCAAAAATGAGCAAATAATAGTCTGAAATTCAGATTTTTGGAAATATGTTTTTTGGCATCGTACAAACTTCAAATCCAATCAAATCCAATTTGAACTACGATTCTCTAGACATCCAATCCAAAAGTTTATTTCTTTCAGCGAACATAAATTTAATTGTCTCCCGATATCGTGTCCCCAAAAACTCAATCCCCATTGACGAACAATCTTTGAATGAGCTCCAACTAGCGAATTTTGCTTTACGGCTCCCGCCATCAAACACATCTCCCTAATCTCACTTAATGCATATGGTTTCATCCCTCAAAGTCAAAACAGATATATATCTCCCGTCTAGACACATTCTGCCAAACACTTTATCATTTACGGCTTTAGTTTGCTTCACAGCGTTGCAGCTCAGAGAGTCCACACCCCCTCACACATTGGTATAATGCGATTTCATTTGTTTATCTGCATCAAAAGTCTTTCCCCCGACGACTTTCCGAGAGTCTCCCTTTTGGAACCCTAACCCAACACTTTAGCCGCAGTTACTAGCGCTAGTCGGAGCTGCTAGATTATTTCGCGGGCGCGCGATTTTACTGCTTCTGCTAGTTTTTCTGTGCTCTGCTTCTGTTGCATTTTCCAAAAGTTGGGGATTTTGATTTTTATTGCACACCCACGCGCAGCACAACCAGGCAAACGTTCGAACTTAGTCACAGTGGTAGCAAGAAATTAGCGTGTCTGAAGCTCATCTGCGGTGGTGTTTTCTGACTTCTTTTTGGGGGAGAAAAGTTTAGCTTCTGAACTTGGATGGTGACGTTGTAAGGAACGATAGAAGCTATCAGCGAGTGTCTTCATAAGAATTTCAAAGCTTTTTTTTTGTTTTTTTTTTTGCTCACTGGAGGGAAGAATTTGATCCCGAAAAATTCACTGCCAAGGACTTATCTCGTCAATTCAATTAACTCAGCGCATTTCGGGAGCTAAAAGCGTCGCGACGACACTAAATTACACAACGGAATGCACCGTCATTTAGTTGGGCATAGCGACGAAGAGAATTTTAGAAAAGTTCAAAATTATTGATATTAAAAAAAACACACATTGGTTAAGAGTAAAAAGCGGGTAAAACGCTTTACAAAATCTAATTAGCATTAAATCGAAATGTAACAGTTTAACCACTTTTTCCAGAAATCTCCCATAGTCCATCAGACGCCCAAACATTCCTCGGCGTACCCTCATAAAAAATGAACCTTTTAATTATCGATAGTGGACTCGCGCGCGCGAACGAAAGGGTGCTAAAGTTAATGAATTGATGTCAACTTTTGGGGTTTTATACGCTGCTGGATGGACTTGACTTTATTTGACAGTTATCGTGGCGAGACGTTCTCTTCGCGGCACTGACTTGGCACTGATTTCATGTGACGTCAGTGTGTTTATGGGAGTTTTTACAGACAGGAATTTTACGGTGCTGATTGATAATTTCTGTGTCTCTGTATTAGTCTTGTTGTACAACAAAATTGACTATAGTCCAAACTCGATTACCTGAAGTTTCGATCATTCGAAATTTTACTTGCATTTTTGCTTTTTTGCTTTTTTGCTTTTTTGCTTTTTTGCTTTTTTGCTTTTTTGCTCTTTTGCTCTTTTGCTCTTTTGCTTTTCTGTTTTGTTTGCTTTTTTGCTTTTTTGCTTTTTTGCTTTTTTGCTCTTTTGCTCTTTTGCTTTTTTGCTTTTTTGCTTTTTTGCTTTTTTTGCTTTTTTGCTTTTTTGCTTTTTTGCTTTTTTGCTTTTTTGCTTTTTTGCTTTTTTGCTTTTTTGCTTTTTTGCTTTTTTGCTTTTTTGCTTTTTTGCTTTTTTGCTTTTTTGCTTTTTTGCTTTTTTGCTTTTTTGCTTTTTTGCTTTTTTGATTTTTTGCTTTTTTGCTTTTTTGCTTTTTTGCTTTTTTGCTTTTTTGCTTTTTTGCTTTTTTGCTTTTTTGCTTTTTTGCTTTTTTGCTTTTTTGCTTTTTTGCTTTTTTGCTTTTTTGCTTTTTTGCTTTTTTGCTTTTTTGCTTTTTTGCTTTTTTGCTTTTTTGCTTTTTTGCTTTTTTGCTTTTTGCTTTTTTGCTTTTTTGCTTTTTTGCTTTTTTGCTTTTTTGCTTTTTTGCTTTTTTGCTTTTTTGCTTTTTTGCTTTTTTGCTTTTTTGCTTTTTTGCTTTTTTGCTTTTTTGCTTTTTTGCTTTTTTGCTTTTTGCTTTTTTGCTTTTTTGCTTTTTTGCTTTTTTGCTTTTTTGCTTTTTTGCTTTTTTGCTTTTTTGCTTTTTTGCTTTTTTGCTTTTTTGCTTTTTTGCTTTTTTGCTTTTTTGCTTTTTTGCTTTTTTGCTTTTTTGCTTTTTTGCTTTTTTGCTTTTTTGCTTTTTTGCTTTTTTGCTTTTTTGCTTTTTTGCTTTTTTGCTTTTTTGCTTTTTTGCTTTTTTGCTTTTTTGCTTTTTTGCTTTTTTGCTTTTTTGCTTTTTTGCTTTTTTGCTTTTTTGCTTTTTTGCTTTTTTGCTTTTTTATCATTTTGTATGATTTGAAATTGACAAAAAAAGTGTTATTCAAAAGAATATTTACTTTAACCATATAATCAACTGTCTTTTTATTATTTTTTTCGTAAAATCGCGATAACTTGTGATGTTTATAAGCAAACCCCTTATGTCTATATATCAAAATTTTTGTAATTGTCTGCTCTACAACTTTGTAGAACATTGTTACACTCTAAAAAATAACCCTGCAAAGTTAGAAAAAACACGAAATTTTAAAATGAAAATTTTTGTTCTAAATGAAAAAATGACCCTTCTGAGACAATGTAGATTCGAAAAGTACATTAAATTTGCCATAAAATGACATGTTCCAAAAATTTTTACAGTCGAGTAACGGAAAATGGGAGAATTTTTAAAACTTTTTTAGTGTTTTTTTCGATGAAAAATACGTTTTTTCGGAATTCTGAGTACGCCATCAAATCGGGCGTCTAATTTTACATAAAAGTCCCTTTGACACCAAATTTCTATCTCATCACCGTTTCAGGCTGCAAATTATTGAAAAACACCTCTTTTTTCGCATGTTCAAAAATGGAAGGGGACGTACCGCCCCTCCGTCACGAGATATCAAAAAACGGACCTCGGATTCGTGATCAGGGACAAAAGTTACCCCTTAGGACAAAGTTTCACGCAAATCGAAGAGGGGTCGGGGCAACTTTTCCCGATTTCGTGTGAGTTGGTAGAGAATTACCCTTTTTGCTTTTTTGCTTTTTTGCTTTTTTGCTTTTTTGCTTTTTTATCATTTTGTATGATTTGAAATTGACAAAAAAAGTGTTATTCAAAAGAATATTTACTTTAACCATATAATCAACTGTCTTTTTATTATTTTTATTACTCATCTTCCCCCAACGGGCATAGCACAGACCACTCATCAAATCGATCCTGAACCCCGACTCCCCGGAATTTCGATAGCGAAAGTCAAACACATCCACAAGAGCTCGACGAAAAAAGCACGTCGATGACGACAAGCTCGAAAAGCAATTAATAAAATTGAACCGTCCTTCTCCGCTTCTTGCTCCGGTAGTTCAAGGGTCTAACCCCTTTGGCAGACGTCGTCGTCGGAAGGAGCCATCACTTAAAATGCACCCCGGATAGTTTGGAGGCATCTTTGGACCATGGAAAAGTGGAGAAGCAGCGCCGCAGGGAAAAGTTTTCCTATTGAGCTGGACGTACCAACTTTGATTTATCACACTCCCACAAACAATATCCTTTGGTTGACTTATACAGCGTGGGTGGGGAAATCTCTCTCACACACACACGCGCGTGTGTTCTACGATACTGCTTTATAGCTACTTTGTCCCAGGGAATTCATTATTTGGCGATAGAGTCTGTGGAAGGGTTTTGCACAGTTGACTCTTGTCTGGACGATTTTTGGGTGGCGTGTGTTCCCACGCTGTACAGTGATAAATCTTAAGGGGATGCTGAACCAAAATCGATGCATTCTGGGCGCCAACCGCCTTTCCGCTGCAAGCTGTCTAGACCAGAATTGGAGGGTCGTGGGGGAAAGCGAGGAATTCCAGACAGAACCGCTGTTGAAGTTGTAATAATTGCCCTCGACAGCACTAGTGGTCGCCGGTGGAATAACAAACTAACTAGCCAAAAAAACAACATGTGAGTCTGTCATATTTACATTTGATGGTGTGCCGCAAAACAACGTTTGATATCGCTGTGGTTTATCATATTTGTAGATTTGGGTCTCGTGGCGCAGGGGTAGCGGCTTCGGCTGCCGATCCCGATGATGCTATGAGACGCGGGTTCGATTCCCGCCTTATCCACTGAGCTTCTATCGGATGGTGAAGTAAAACGTCGGTCCCGGTTTCTCCTGTCTCGTCAGAGGCGCTGGAGCAGAAATCCCACGTTAGAGGAAGGCCATGCCCCGGGGGGCGTAGTGCCAATAGTTTCGTTTTTAGATTTTTTCGTTTCGTTTGTTCAGATTTTTCATCTTTTCTGATTCAGGGAAGGAAATTTAAATTTAAGGTAAGAATATCTTAGTAACTATTGGACCGATTTTCAATGTTAAAAATTTTTACATTCATAAAATTTTCTGATCATTCCGATAATAGTAGTTTATGCAACAAGTTACAAAAAGATCCGTCGTAATTATCATACTCGGTGAACCTCGTTGGATAAATGTACGACTCGTGCTGAAAAAAACCAAGTTTTGCAGCGAGTTCCTTACAACATTTTTTGCAATTCAGAAAAACATCCTTTGAAAGGAATTATAAAAATGAAAAATGTTCATGTATTTTGTCAGAAAAAGGGGCCTTTCCTATGACCAAAGAAGCTATTTGATGTCATTGGTTCAGCCATACAAGTCTCCATACAATTTTGGCAGCTGTCCATACAAAAATGGTAAGTAAATATTCATAAATCAATAACTTTTGAGTAAATTTTCTGATCAATTTGGTGTCTTCGGCAAAAATGCAGGTATTGCTGACGACTATTGAGAAAAAATAGGGCCTCGTGGCGCGTTGATTAGCGGCTTCGGCTGCCGATCCCTAAGTTGCTATGGGGCGCGGGTTCGATTCCCGCCTTATCCTCCTGGCCTTCTATCGGATGGGGAAGTAAAACGTCGGTCCATTTGCGTAAAAGAGGTTTTGGGTGACTCACCACACATAACCTTCGGAAGCCTAGAAATGAGCAGAAACTTGCAACAGAGCCCACAAAAGACCCGGGGTCGTTAAAGTGGATTGCTTTGCTTTAGGTGCACGGAAAAAGATTTTGTCATTAACATTTTTTCGCAAAGCTCAATTTTTCAAGAAAAGTATTTTTTTTTTTCGAGATTTATTGATATGTCTTTGGGGACAAAACCCCGCAACTTTTGAGCCATAGAGAAGTATGGTCAAAAAATCAGCCATCGGGTTAAGCATTTTTGGATAAAAAATGATTCTTGGAAAAAATGGAAATTTCATACAAAAAAAAAACACAAATATCTGTATGTAAAATTAAATTTGCAATCGAAAAGTGCTTTACAGATTTTTTGATAAAGGGCTCCTTTTTCAAGATATGGCCACCAAAAGATTGATTAGGGTAGAGTAGTCATCAATGAGACACGGGGAACAATGATAAAATGGCTCTCACAAGTCGTAGTTTCAACCAATCAGGCTCATATTTGGGGGAAAGGTGTGTCTACTGGATACACGTCTGCCATTATAGTGGCTTTGGTTATGGACGCTCCCTTGAAAAGTTATTCATAAATGTTTGATTCTGAGATGTAAAAGTAAATTATGGACAAAAATTACTTTTTCGCTCGTAGGCTGCCATTAACACCAAAACTAATATTTCTTCAAATTTCTTTCGACGTTCCATAGGGATTGAGTTGGGCTACAATGTCCTTTCATTAGGTTTGGCCAACATTTAGAACAGGGGTGCTCAAAGTTTTTAGAGGCCGGGCCAAATTTGAAGCCCAAATGAGCTTGCGGGCCAAATTTGCAAAATAAGTAATTTAAATAAACGAAATTCCGTTATTTTAATTTAAAATAATTGAAAATACATCTTTAATTGTTTTTTGAACATTTTCTTTAATTCGAAGTAAGGCAGTTTCAAATATTTTTCAAAGTTTATGTCACTTCCCTTCAAAATTGGTTCGAAAAATTCAGGGGGCAAAATTTTTTTTTTACAAAACTGGAAAATTTCGATGGAAATAGAAGTCTAATCAACTCAAAATAATCTAAAATTATTTTTTCTGCATTGATAATATTATTTAGCTTGTTTGGGCTCGTTTAAAAATATTTTGAACTTTTATGAAATTACTATGTTCAGCACCACAAAATCTTTTTTTCTTCCAAAAATAAAATTTTCTTCAAAGCTTACAAATTTTGGAAATTTATGATTTTGCAATCAACTTGACAGGTATATAATGAATTTTAAAACACTTTTTTCATTTAAAATTTAAGCTGAATGTACTTGTGATTTCAATCAAATTTTTGTGTTTAGATTTTATGTTTAGGATTTTATGTTTTAGGAACAAGTAAATATAAATTCAAATCATTATTAAAAAAAAGGAAGATTCAACAAAAAAACATTTTAACGAAAAAACATTATAAATCGAAAATTCACTAACATTCAAATTACCTTTGAATAAATAACCCGAACATTCTCAAATGATACCAAACGCAGAGGAATGCATTTTTAATTGATTTCAGTTGATTGCACTTATATTTCTGTTGATTTTTTGAGGTTTTTTCAAAAATACATTTTTGCCCTTTTATTTTTTGAGCCAATTCTTGATAGTTGGGTGAGGAGAGGGTTGGTCGATAAATTGTAAAATAGTTGCAACAGCCTTATTTCTTCGATTTTAATATTTTGTCTGACTTGTTATCCAGCTGTCATGAGTTCGAAACCCGAGGGAAGGTTTCTAAGTACACAGTAAGTTTAAGGGTCAGTTCATGAAAGGGTCATTATGACTTTTAAATTAATATAGAATACTTTTATTCTTGCAATTATTAAAGATTTCTACGTAAGTGAAATTTAAACGTTTTATAAATATTTCCAAAAATGTTTTATGAAAGTTTACTAGTTCTACTCACTTCGAAACTTGTGAAATTGTTTCAATTATTAAGATCTTTGAACAACATATTTTTGTCCTTAATTGGGTATCAAAATATTGAAACCTCATTATTTTTTACTAACAAAAAATAAAAAAAGATTATCATAAAAAAGTTCAAAATGAACCTTGATTTTGGAAAAGTATAGAATCACTTGACAAGTGGTCAACGGGCCATTTTACATTATTATTCAAAATGGGTCCGCGGGCCACAAAAAATCACCTCGCGGGCCACGTTTGGCCCGCGGGCCATACTTTGGTCACCCCTGATTTAGAATATACCCAGTATCCAGGACTGTCTCATTGTACCCCACTCATTTCAGCTCTTGGGTAACAATGAGACACTTTGATTTTTCTTCATTAAACTTTTCAAAATCTATGGAAATCTTTCAAAACATGAATTAAAAGTGATTTTTGGCATATTTATAGAGTTTTAACTACATTTAACCAAAAATACAAAGTTATTTGGTATAAATATACGAATTTTACAAAATTTAAATACTTTTTAGTATAACTTTTGTTAATTATAGTTTCATGTTGGCAAAATTGCTCTAAAATGTTCAAGGCAAGTCACCTGTAATGGAACAATACAAAAATATGATGTTTTACTAGAAAAGTATTGATTTTCGTAGAGTGTCTCATTGTTCCCCAGCTGTCTCATTGTTCCTACCAAGTGCGTCTACAATGAGACAGTTGAATAACTCTGGCTGTAGATGTCGGATCGATCTCATATTTTGGTCAATGTTAGAACACACTAAAAGAAATAAAATGCAACAAAAAGCTCATTAAAACATGCTGATAAAAAAATTAGAAAAATCGTTGAAAGTTGAAAACCAAAAGTGTCTCGTTGATGACTACCCTACCCTATAGCGAAATATATGCAGTTTTTCGATTTTTAAAAATAGTGACCATAAGTGACCATTTCTAAAAATATATTTCTTGCAAAATTCGCTTTAAAATTGTCTAAGAGACATTGGAGATTGGACCTCTGGTTGCTGAGATACAGCGGCTTAAAGAAACAGAAACAGGAAAATTGAAGTTTTCTAAGTCTTACCCAAACAACCCACAATTTTCTAATATCGATATCTCAACAACTAATGGCCCGATTTTCAATGTTAAAATATGAAACATTCGTGAAATTTTCCGATGTTATCAAAAACATTATTTAAAAAAAATCAGTCAAAACTTACATTTCAAAAGGGCCAAACTTTCAATATTATATTCTTGACTCCAAAATTGTTAAAATATTGTTTTTGAAAAGATCGTAAAATTTTACGAATGTTTCATGTTTTAACATTGAAAAATGGGCCATTAGTTACTGAGATATCGATATTAAAAAATGGTGGGTTGTTTGGGTGAGACTTAAAAAATTTCAATTTTCCTGTTTCTTTTTCTTTAAGCCTCTGTATCTCAGCAACTAGAGGTCCAATCTTCAATGTCGCTTAGACAATTTTAAAGCAATTTTTTTTTTTTGAACTTTAAAAAAACTGCAATTATTTCGCAAAAATCAAACTTTCGGTGGTTATATCTTGAAAATGGAGCACTTCATAAAAAAATCTGTAAAAAAAACTTATCGATGGCAAATTTAACTTTCACCCAAAAAAATTGATAAATTTATTTTGTATGAAATATTGTTTTTTTTTCCAAAAATCACTATTTTTCCAAAATATTATAACTCAGCGCCAGATTTTTTGACCATACTTCTCTGGCTCAAAAGTTGCGGGTTTTGTCCCCTAAAACATATAAAAAAAACTCTAAAATAAAAAAATACGTATTTTGGGAAATTTAGTTTTTGTGATAAAAATGTTGATTAAAAAATAGATTTTTTTTTCGAGAGCCTATTTTTCTCAATAGTCCTCAACAATACCTACAACTTTGCCGAAATCATCAAATTGATCAGAAAATTCACTTAAAAGTTACAGATTTATGAATATTTTCGTACCATTTTTGTATGGACAGCTGCCAAAATTGTATGGAGACTTGTTTGGGTGAACCAATGACACAAAACAGTTTTTTTTTGTCATAAGGAAGGCCCCCACAAAGTTTAATCCAAATAAAAAAAATACAAATAAAATCCATTTCCAGTTTTTATAGAGAATTGCTCATTTATAAAACGAGGTTTACCGAAAAATAAATTGATCTGGTTTACGGCTTGGAAACGAAAACGGAAATAACACGGAGAATATCGACTCAGTTATATTTGTTGTTTAAATAGTCAATAGTTAAAAGTTTCAGGAAATGACAAATAAAAATTACTTACGACGAGTGCAATGCGGTTGTGATAACTTACCTGAAAATGGAAAGAAAAAATGTTATTATTAGAACTCATCTAAAACTGTTCAATTTAATATTTTTATCCAAAACTGAAATCCGCACAGCAAATTAATCAATATCCCTTTCTACCAAACCCATTCATTTTCAACCCCCTTCCATCCCAACGTTGCATCTATTAAGCGATAGTAATCATTGTATGAATAAAACAGTAAACAAACTTTTTTTTAATAAATTGCCCATAATAGTGCAGCACCATTAGCTACTTAGTTGAGCTACTGGCCAGGTCGGGCTGGCAGCCTGACCCGGGGACACCCAATTACCCAGTCCCGAACAACAATTCTGCAACAGCAGTGTGCCACTTGGAGTGTGGAGAAGAGGGCAGGTGGGTTGGCATCTGTAATGGGTTTTTATGCTAAACTTTATGCAACGCCAAACGGCCCAACCGAGGGCTGTTTTGCATTCGCGACGACTTTGTCACCAGGCAGGCGCGCAAGCCCCCTGAATTGCTGCAAAAGCTGCACAGTAAGACACTGGTAGTTCAACGGTGATTGTTATCGAATGTCGTATTTACTGCTTAGTGTTTGTGGATGAAATTTCGTAGTTTTCAAAAAAAGTGGTTATTTGGAAACAAATAGCATTGTCAAACCATCAAGTTGTTACTGTAGTTGCATTGTGAAAGCAACAGTCCATAGCAGCACGTTATTAAATCGTCATCGGTGTCCGGGGAGTTGCCCTGTATGGCCATGGCCGGCCAGGTTCAACAGGCTTGAATACACTTTAAAGGTCCATTAAAGGCTGAACAGGTGAAATGCCTTTATTGTTCTCTGCTGGAATTCAGCGAATAAACAAATATTTACCCAACGAACGATCTAATCAAGCCAAATGGCCCGTACTCTAACATGTTACGGTACTCGAAACTTAAGGACGCGACCATTAACCTGTAGCGTACGGCGGCTGTGGCACGCGGTGACACACTTATTGAGCACGTAACAAGGACTCTATTTGTCGTGAAATCACGCAAAATGCTAATGGCCGAAGGCACTCAAAGCCTGCCACTCACGAACGTGGTGAAACTCGATATTTTTGTGCCTCCCGCATTTGTGAGCAGTCGTACTGTGAGCTATGAGGACGTGCTGGGCTGTTTTTGGTTGCGAGTAATCACGATTCTGTGCGGGATTGTTGCGGGAGGTTGTTGGTGGCTTTTTTAGGCAGATTGGTAAATCATTGTTAAAACTGAGGTTTACAATCAACGAATATTTTGATTAACACCTTTGTCTACTTATGGGAATATCCAACACGCTTAATCGTTATAATCTTATCGTAACTTTGGCTACGATTTGATAGCTTACTTTCAAACCACCTGCCATTCTTCAGTTCAATGTAAACAATCAACCCGTTCGGCAATGAAAAGTGCCCTAATTCTGTGCCTGTCCCTAGCGGTGGTGGCTTTGGCCATCAACAGTGATAATCCGGACAAGCGGATCGCCGAAGGCGAACAAGCCGAGACCAACGGATTTCCCTTCGTGGTTGGAATTCTGATTTCCGAAGATGAAGCCCACGCGTTTTGTGCGGGAATCCTCGTTACACCGGGTCATGTGCTAACCACGGCCAACTGTGTGATTCGGTGAGTTGGTTTATTCGTTAACGAAGCCCACCCTTTTTCTAACGATTTGTTCCAGTCAAACGATGCTGACGGTGCTGCTGGGATCAACGGACATAACCCGCATGTCGCAGTTCCTGCCGGTGACGCGAGTCCTGCTGCACTGGAACCATAGCGCAACGGTTATAAGCAGGGCAGATCTTGCGCTGCTAACGCTGGCCCGTGCCGCCAATCTGAACGAAAACGTTGCGGTAGCTCAACTTCCCCGATGGTCCCAAGTTGGAACCACCTTCGAAGGCTTCGGATCGTCAATGGTCGGCTGGGGTGAGAGTGGCCACCGGGTGGACGAGGTCGTTCCGCTGCAACACCTGCAAATTGTTCGCAATCCGATAATTAGCAACTCGGCCTGTGGAAGAACGCATAACTTCATCCGTGATGAGCACGTCTGTACGGCCGGCGATAATGGAGGTCCGTGTCACGTAAGTTTGTGCAATTATATAGTTTTAGAGTTGAATGCGCTGTGATTCCAGTTATTTATTCATTCAGGGTGACGAAGGAGGTCCAGTAATGATAACTGAGGCTGGTCAACTGACTGTAATTGGCATACATTCGTTCCATTTTACGGGCATTGGGGGATGTGAGCGAGGCCGGTCGGCGGTTCACACCAGGCTTACCGAGCATCTGGACTGGTTGGTGGAACACACCGGAGTTTATATCAGACCGTAAGCTTCTGGATTGTTGGTGATTGGCCACCTGTGAAGAATAAATCAGTACTTGCAAATGTGACGCAGAGTGATATCTAATCTTAAACGAAATCCATTCAGTGACGTGCCCTCTTTGATTACAAACGAAGACCGAATAATAGAGTGACAATCAAAAAAAATATATCTTGGAGGATATTAGTATTTTTTTCGTTTTTCAAAATCAGGTAGGGGACATATACCCATTTTAATCACACTAAGCCGTTCGACCAATTCTAATCACTTTTGCCGTTTTCCACTATTAAATCAATATTTTCAGATGTATCAACAATGAAAAGTTGCTTGCTCACTTTTATTTGAGCTTTTTAATACTTTGGAACAGTCAAAAACACTTTATGAAAGCTTTAATTCATGTTCAAAGTGCTGATAGGCCGATAATAGAAATAGGCTGAGAAAGGGTATAGTTCCCCTATCTGTACCAATTTTGACCTAAGTCAGTTAAACTATCGGCAGTTAAAAAGCAAAGCAATCCATTTTAACGACCCCCTGGTCTTTTGTGGGCTCTGTCTGCTCATTTCTAGGCGTCCGAAGGTTTTGTGTGGTGAGTCACCCAGAACCTCTTTTAAGCAAATGTACCGACGTTTTTCTTCCCCATCCGATAGAAGGCAGTCGCGCTAGTCAAAATTCAGAGTCGTTAGACTCATTTGTAAAAAATTGCGAAATTTTCAGGTTTTTTTAAAGAAAAAATATATATCCAAAAAGTATTAATTTTATCTAAAATATGCAATGAGGAAAATTTTCTATTTTTAAACAATTTCAGAAGATACTTAATTTTAAAATCATGAAATTATTTTTATTAAAGATATCAGAACATTTCCAAAATGATTCAAGTTTTAACATTGGAAATCAGACAAATAGTATCCGAGATATCGTCATTTGAAAATTTTAAGCTAATTTGGTGACATTAAATTAAATAATAAAAAAATAATTCATTCATTACATCCATCCAGATTATTGGGAAGGTTGAATCTCAAAAACTAATTGCCCGATTTTCAAAGTTGCAGTGAGAAAATTATAGCAAATTTTTTCAGCTTTTCAAATATATTAATTTAAGAAATGCTTTTGTTAATAAGTACAGTATGAGGGATGATATTCGGAACAGTTTACAGATCGGTCAATGTTCAACAAATCATGAAAAATCGATAATTGAACATAATGATTTGCTTTTACCGATTGTCCACGATCCATACAAAAAAGATTTTTTTGGATAGACAATTGTCCACGAAGGGGGGGGAGGGGGGTAACAGAATCCCAAAAAAATGTCCACGTGGTTTATGGATGGTCCCAACTTGCAAACGGTACATTTTATTTAAAAAAAACCAAAAAAAAACTAATTGTAAAGTACCGTAAACCGGGGTGCTATTGATAGGATTTCCAATTGTTTTTTAAATGTAATATTCAACTGTTTTTTTATTCAACTGGTACGCTCTCTTAAAAAAAATTCAATTATGCCTTAAAAAATAGTTCCATTGACAATTGTTATTTAAAGAACCGAGGTAACGCTGATAGTTTATGTGTTTTTTTAATAAATTTTAGCTTGATAGTGTGCAAATTGAACTGATAAATTTTTATTCACCGTAAGGCTACTTTGAATTAATCAACTGTGTTTTTTTTATTAAATGTAAAAAGTTCGAAATTTGATAAAAAATATTGAAAATTCTTTTTTTTGATAACAATATCAAAAAAAATCGCACTAATGCTCAAAATAGTAGTTTATGCAACAAGTTGCAAAAAGATGATTTTTTCAGCACGAGTCGTACATTTATCCAACGAGGTTCACCGAGGTGGGTAAATACGAAGAATGCTGAAAAAATCAAGTTTTGCAACGAGTTCCATACAACGTTTTTTGCAATTTCGAAAAACAATGATTGAGTGAAATTTTAAGTCAAATTTTCATGTATTTTGTCAATAAATTGTTTAAATAAAAAAAAATGTTGAAAAGTGTTACTTATCGAAACAAGTGCTGAAAAGTTCAACTTTTCAGCACCCATTTGAATGCTGAAATGTAGAACTTTTCAGCATTTATTTTGAAAAATGTTGCTATTCGATTCTGTTATTTTTGGTACAGAAAAGTAGGCTATTTTGTCGTTCAAGAATGACAGGAAAAGTAAGTAGTTTCACGACGGAATTGCAAAATAGTAGTTTATGCAACAAGTTGCAAAAAGAGAATTTTTGCAGCACGAGTCGTACATTTATCCAACGAGGTTCACCGAGTTGAATAAATACGAAGAGTGCTGAAAAAATCAAGTTTTGCAACGAGTTCCATACAACATTTTTTGCAATTCCGAAAAACACCCATTGAGTAAAATTTTAAGTCAAATTTTTATGTATTTTGTCAATAAATCGTTTAAATCAAAAAAATGTTGAAAAGTGTTACTTTTCGAAACAAGTGCTGAAAAGTTCAACTTTTCAGCACCCATTTCAGTGATGAAAAGTAGATTTTTTCAGCATTTATTTTGAAAAGTGTTGCTATTCGATTCTATTATTTTTGGTACAGAAAAGTAGGCTATTTCGTCGTTCGAGAATGACAGGAAAAGTAAGAAGTTTCACGACGGAATTGCAAAACAGTATTTTTCAGTCCCCAAAAACATTTTAAAAATTCTAAAACTTACAGTAACGCAAACACTTTATTTGAAATATTTGTTTCGTCAAATCATACATATTTTTAAAATTGATGATTGATAAATAACTGAACTGGTATACAATTCATTTTAAAAAACTTTTTTCATGCAAATGTAACTATGGCTTGTTATTTTATTTTATTTTTATCTTATTGAACCGCCCTCCCCCCCCTCCCTCTCGACCCCGACCGGCCAGAGCTGAGGGACAAAAAGTTTGGAAATATTTGCATTGGCCTTAACAAAACCTACAACTTTGCCAAAGACATCAAATCGATCAGAAAATCCTTTCTTAAGATACAGAATTTCGTACATTTACATATCCATTTTGTATGATCAGACCCAAAAATTGTATGGAGACTTATATGGAAACACTAATTATGCAAAATGGCTTCCTTTCACGAAGGAAAAGTGAAAATTTGAAAACAGACATAATTTGCGAAATCGTAGGGGACTACTGAAATGTGATATTTCTGTAGAAAATGTGGACAACTCTTTCTCGTAATAAGTAATAGTCTAACTCCAAATTGCAAATATAAATCAGTTCAGTTTTTAATTAATCGAGAGAGATAGCACGTCCTCTTAGGGCTGGATCACCACATCGGAGTTCTGCTCGATCCAGTCGAGGTATTCCGTAATACGAGTGTTGACCGCCGACCGGCCCCGATCACAGCCGCGAATTCCACTGTAGTGAAACGAGTGGAGTCCGATCAGGAAGATCCGTCCCGCCTCGCGCACCGTAACGGGGGCTCCCTCGTCTCCCTAGGGTTTAAAATAACAATTAGAAACGGTTGAAATTTGTCACGATTGGAAGCATTCTTACATTGCACGGTCCTCCATTGTCAGTCGAAACGCAGATGTGCGTGCTACGGACCCACGTGTAGGACAGCTGACACACCAGGTTCGAAGTCACGGTATCCATGGCCCACTGCAAAAACTGCGTCGGAATCGGTTCATCATCCCGGTTTCCGGTGTTTCCCCATCCGGCGGTGGTGGCCATCCAGTCGTTGAAGGACTTTTGAGCGTCCGATCGACGTGGCATCAGCACAGGTCGAATCGTGACGTTATCGATTGGCGCATCACGACTCAGCGTAAGAATGGCCAGATCGTCTCGTCCCAGCAGCCAGCTGAAGTTCGGGTGAATCAGGATGTTCGAAACCGAGATCAGGTAACCGATGTTGGCCATGTTGGCCGCGTTCAGCGCAACGGTCACCGTAGATTCACTGGAATCAAAAGATTCCTTCTAATTAAAGGACATACACTTGCCAAAACAACCAACTGAACCTACCCAGAAACGCAGTTCGCAGCAGTCAGCACAAATCGCGCCGAAATCAACACTCCGCTGCAAAAGCTATGGCCTGAGGTTCCACCGTGGATGAGCACTCCGGCAGCCCACGGGATGTCGGTGGGAGTGGCAATGGTTCCACCGGAAATACGCGACGACCGAATCTCATCGTCACTGAGTGGGGGCAGGCCAAACTTGGCGCGGAACTTGGACGTTTCCTGCAGCGTCCGAACCGTGCTCCAGTCAATTGATTTGGGGTCCAGCTCGGCGGGACTCTCGATGGCCAGCACGGCCGTTAGCAGCACGCCAAGTAGCGTAACTCTCAGCAGGGGGTTCATGGTTGGAGGGCGATTCACTAGCGTCGAATGAGCCAGAATCGGCCGGTTGGATAGGTTTTAAGCCTCGCGATAATTGCGATTCGTGATAAGATTTGAGCTGGAATTTCCGAATTCACGATAGAGGGAAGGTGACGTCAAAATGATGCATGAAAATCGCGATGTTGTTATTCCTTCACCATTATTCTTTTTCTAGAACAGTCAGGAGAATAACAGCTCAGACCATGCATTTGTTATCTTGTATAATAATTTCACAAAACAAATAAGTTTCATTGTTGAAGATGGTAAGCAAATATTTGATCAAAAGAAACAGAATGTGAAATAAAACTAACTACACCCTCCAAAGTAGTTCTTCACATTATCACTCCTATACATAGATGATTCGTAATTAATTTCATCTAAACTATAGAGATCGGATTTCTGAAAATTTTATAAATATCACTTAAATAGGTTAAAGCGCCAAAAAAAAATATATATTTTTTAAGTCCAAATTGTTCAAGAGATTCAGGTAGGAAATTCAGATTCGTACAAAATTGTTGAAGGGCTCCGATTCTGAATTTTGGTAAGCCGGAAAAATATACTCAGTAGAATTGAGAAAGTACATATCAAATGATAAAACAACATATTTCACCTCACTTAAACAAACCTCATTCAACAATTTTAGGAAACATACCAAAATGGTCTTTATATGATAAGTGACAGTTTATTCCCATCCTAAAATAACCCCACTTCAGTGCAACAGCATTTTGGCTTTATTGCGAGCCATTCTCTAAACTTTCTGATACATCCCCAGTAAAGGATGAGTCCCTCAGGGGCAATTGGCTCCAACAGTGCTGTACAGCCTGAACCGTTAAAATGCAAACACTAGTTCGCCTGTTGACGCCAGCACCACACAACTATAACCACCGGATACCAGCAAAAACGATAGCCAGCTAGGAAAAGTTTTGAGCCCCCCCACGACCGAAAACCGAAGGCCAATCCTCTGATTTCGCCCCCGGCCGGCCCGCTTTATAGTCCCACTTTCTGGGCCATTGAATTTATTTAATGATTTATTCCCGCAAGGCCGTCGACCGTCATTGTGCATTTTGCGAAATTACTCTCGTTCCCTTTGGTTTTACAATACAACCAGAGAGCAATAGATGTTGCAATGGAATTGTGTTTTAAAAGTCCTTTAAAATATTTTTGAGAAAATCCATTTGTCTGTGTATGGACAACTAGCCTGCCGAAATGCAAGTTCCCTCGTAAAGTATGAATTATGGGCGAAATTAATATTATATTGAGCAGCATTATGTTGCACGAGATAGCCAGCGGTGCATAGCGTCACTCGTCGTTGCCGTTCCACAAAAGGCACTCTCTTTTTGGATTTCCTTGAAAGGATACCCTCCTCCTCCATTCATGGTCGGTCGGAAAACTTCCACCACAATGAGAGTTCAAAATCGGTCATCTGAGACGCAAGATAAGCAGCCACCGAGCAATACTTCTTCTTTCAACATAAAAAAAACATTCTTCTAGTTATAAATCAACTTGTTGGCTCCAACTGCTCCCACGATATACCCGAATGGGCCAACTTGCTTTTCTTCTGTTAGAAATCCATCAACAATTGATTTGGTGTTGACAAATCAAAGTCAGTATTGTGGTCCTTTAGTGACTCATGCTGATTTTGATTCTGATCATCTTCCAGTAACTTTTTCACTTTCTCATGAAGCAGTTACCAGACCCAATAGTTCTGTGTTTAATTACCACAAAGCTAATTGGGACAGGTATCAGCATCATATTGAGAATAATTTAAATCATGATTTTATTTTAGAAACCAAAGCTGATATTGATTCAGCCTTGGAATCTTTAACTAATGCAATTTTGGATGCTAGGAATATTGCTATTCCTAAAGTCCAAGTCAAATTTGATTTTCCCATTATTGATGACTAGGCTTAGTGATTTTTCACGCTCGAAAATTGCAAATTTCACGGGGACCTCAATTTCAAAACACCAAATTTCACGCAAATTTCGCGGAACTTCAAAAATGTTAAAATAACTCTGAAAATCCTATGTTTAAACCACAGAAATTACTTTTTATGCTTCATTATGTATTATTATGTAAAAAAATCTTCCAATTTTCAAAAAAAAAAAATCCTCCTGGTTATTGGATGGGCTCTATATTTATTTTGAAACAAAATGTAGGGCACGCGTATTGTTATTTACTGAACTGCTTTTTTAATATTCGACTAACAAAGCTCAAATGTTTTCGCTAATTTGCTTCTGTTATATTATTTTACATTTTATTGAATTTCATATCATAGCTAGATTTGTCCAGTCAAAATGAGTAAAATAAATTGAATTTTCTGCGTCATTTAGCCCATAAAATATATTTTTAAGGGTTTTAGCTCATTTTTCAAAAACTAAATTTATAAACATTTTGCAAAAATAATATAATTTTTAACAAAATCGAAATTTATATTCTAAATGAGAAGAGAAAACAAAAAAGTAGTATTTTTTTAACTTTCACGGCAATCCACCCAAATAAACAAATATCGTTAAAATTTAACAGGCCCAAAAAAAAATTGTTATGTTTTTAAAATAAGATTCCAAAGATAAAAAAATACTCTTAATTTTATTTTGAATAAAACAAAGCTTGATTCTTTTAATTTCTTTCAAAACTATACCTTTCAATTAAAATAAAATTCAAATAAAATTTTTAATACAGCGAATGAAAATATTACTAAATTTTTTAGTTACTGAAAAACTCAAAAATTTCAACATTTCTTCAAATGGTTCATATCAACTTTTGACACACATATATAATCAAGCTTTTTAATTGAAAACTAATAAAATTTCTTTTCTTTTTGGATGAAATATTTATTAAGTTGTTAGGCTGGTACAAATTTTATTAAAAGATTTTGTCTCATCCCCCCTCCCCCTCCCTTCGAAGTTGGCCCGAAAAATCGGGGGACAAAAATTTTTTTTTTCGAAAAACTTAAAAATTTCAATGGATTAGCTGAAATAAATTTAAAATACATTCCCCTGCGTTTTTCATTCCATTTTTAGAATGTTTGGGTTGACTTAAAAATCTTTCGAATTTTTGAAAATTTTCGATGTTTGTTATCGCAAAATGTTTTTTTTTTTTTGCTAAATTTTTTGTTTTCGTCAAATCTTACAGTTTTGAAAACAAATGATTGCAAAACTACTGAACTTGTGTAAAATGCATTTTAAAACACCTTTTCCATGCAAATGTTGAAACTTTGGCTTGTTATTTCAATATTCATATTTTTTTTTATTTTTTTTGCCCATATTTGCATTCAATGATTCGAGAAAATTGATAAATTTCACGAATTTCACGCCGTCTACGAAACCGTCAACAATCATTAACCCTATATTAGTAATAAAACCAGGATATTCACTCGCTTGATTCTACAATAGTTCATAACATTATTTTTATTCCCTTTTGTGTTTAAGAAGTTATTTTATGAAAAATCGTTACATTTTCACACAAACATAAAATTTCACGGGATTTCGCGGAAAAAGCCAAATTTCGCGGATTTCACGCTGTCCGCGAAATCGTGAAATTTCACTAACCCTATTGATGACGATCTTCAGCTTCTGATTCGTCTGAAAAATGTTCGCCGAAGACAGTATCAACGTTCTCGTGATCCTGCACTGAAGCGAATTCAAAAAGATTTGCAAAAGGTTATTGACCACAGATTCACTCTCCTGCGAAATGAAAAGTTCGCAAGAGATGTCGAACAAATTAAACCTTATTCCAAACCTTTTTGGAAACTTTCAAAGGTTCTTAAGAAACCTCAAAAACCCATCCCTTCTTTAAAAGATGGTGATAATATTCTATTAACTAATGGGGAAAAAGCTCAAAAACTTGCTCAGCAGTTTGAGAGTGCTCATAATTCAAACTTGAATGTTTTGAGTCCTATTGAAAATCAAATTTCAATAGAATTTCAGAATATTGTTGAACAAGAATTTTCATCAGATGAAGTTTTTAATACGGATCTGAATGAAATAAAATCTATTATCAAAAAATTTAAAAATATGAAAGCCCCTGGTGAGGATGGCATTTTTTACATTTTAATTAAAAAATTACCAGAAGCAACTTTAAGTTGCTTGGTCAAAGTTTTCAACAAATGTTTTGATTTGGCATATTTTCCCAGTAGTTGGAAAAATGCCAAAGTAATTCCGATTTTGAAACCGGATAAAAATCCTGCTGAAGCCTCAAGCTATCGGCCCATTAGTTTGCTTTCATCTATTAGTAAATTATTCGAAAGAATAATTCTTAATAGAATGATGACGCACATTAATGAAAATTCAATTTTCGCTGATGAGCAGTTTGGATTTCGCCTTGGGCATTCAACTACTCATCAGTTGTTGAGAGTTTCAAATTTAATTCGAAGCAACAAATCTGAGGGCTATTCTACTGGCGCTGCTCTTCTAGACATAGAAAAAGCATTTGACAGTGTTTGGCATAAAGGTTTGATTGCGAAATTGAAAAGGTTTAATTTTCCGATTTATATCGTGAAAATTATTCAAAATTATTTGACGGATCGTACTCTGCAGGTATGTTATCAGAATAGCAAATCTGATCAACTACCTGTACGTGCTGGCGTCCCTCAAGGAAGCATTTTGGGTCCAATTTTATACAATATTTTTACTTCTGACTTGCCTGATTTGCCCCCAGGATGTCAGAAATCACTTTTTGCTGATGACACAAGCATCTCCGCCAAAGGCAGAAGCCTTCGTGTCATCACAAGAAGATTACAAAAAAGCTTGGATATTTTCAATTCTTATTTGAAAGAATGGAAAATTACTCCAAATGCTGCAAAAACTCAACTTATTATTTTCCCTCACAAACCAAGGGCTGATTTTCTTAAACCAAAAAGTCATCACATTATAAAGATGAATGAGGTAAATTTAAAGTGGGAGGATCAAGTGAAATATCTTGGACTTGGTTTTGACAAAAACCTTACTTACAAGGATCACATTGAAAGTATCCAGGTTAAATGTAACAAATATATTAAATGTTTGTATCCACTTATAAACAGGAATTCTAGACTTTGTCTCAAGAATAAACTGTTAATTTATAAACAAATTTTCAGACCTGCCATGCTTTATGCTGTGCCGATCTGGACAAGCTGTTGCTTAACCAGGAAGAAAAAACTTCAGAGGATTCAGAACAAAATTCTGAAAATGATTCTGAAACTTCCTCCCTGGTTCAGCACCAGTGAACTTCATCAATTAGCCGAAGTTGACACTTTGGATGTTATGTCCAATAAGATAATTGATGCATTTCGACAAAAATCATTGCAGTCTTCAGCTGCATTGATCCGCTCTTTATATAGTTTATAAGTTAGTTTTAAGGTATCCCTTTTCCCTTTTGTACATGTAGGACCTCCTACATTTGAAATCACTGAATAGCGAAAGCTACAATATTTCATGAATAAATGAAAGTTGCTAGTATTCAAAATTGAGGTGAAAAGTCATCGTTTGTGATTGGACACTCAATAATATTTTAACTGAATGAATGTACATGGAAAAGAAATTTGAATAAATATAAATTAAAAAAAAAAAAAAAAAAAAACTGCTCCCACGATAACCCCACCGGGTAGATTTGCATTCAGTTAAGAGCTCGTTGCAAATGGACGAGAAAACTACTTCGTTCTAATTAGCATTTCCCCGCTTGTCCAACATAATGCTCTCATCTTGGTCATCAGCTGGAACCACAAAAGCACACAACAGCATCAAGAGTGTTGAGATTCAATCTTCTGCTGGCTGCCCAGAGACCACGAGTAGCGTTTGCACCACCTGTTGCGCTTGACACTGTTGATTTCCGCTGGAAAACCAACTCCGTCCTTCCCGTCTTCGGAAGTCACACTCTTACAGATTTCCACCGTAGTTTCTGCTTTTCATTGTGCAAACATATAAACGAACAAGTGGGAATTCCCTGAGTGAGCTAAATCTGCTGAATTGTCATCATCGCGGATTGTTGGGTTGTGGTTGAGGGTTGAAAGCATGAACGGCACTGGAAATGTGAAATTAAGTTTTTTTTTTGCTGTTCCCCTACTAGGTTGGAACAGTCATTTAATGGACTATACGAGCAATTCCAGCTCAAATCAGAAATTTTTCTGGTACTTTTGTACCCAACTCTCTCCGATTTCAATAAAACTATGTAGACATGTTATCCTAGGCTTATATAAGCAATTTTTGTTAATATGGAGCCAGTTGCACTCCAAAATGACATTTAAGAAGGGTGTGTAAGTTATTTAAATATTTTTGCATTTCGATCTATAGAAATTAATGTATCTTGAAGCCGTTGCATCATATCAAAATTTGATTAAAGACAAACTTGTGGGAAATTCGAGCTTTCTGAAAAAAATACACTGGAAGAAAAAAAACAAACAACCTCAATGAGATTTTTCAATTTTTATAGAGTATATGACCCTATTTTGGACCTAGTACCTATTTTGAACCTATTTTAATTAATCGAGGTAGTTCAGGCTTTTAAAGTACGAATTCACTGAATCCAACCAACAGAAAGTGTAAGCAGGATCGTTTTGTAGCTTACCTCTTCCAAAAATGTTAACATTTTTGATTATTTACGCTTTTTCAGCCACTTTTTCCAATGCCATTCGTATTTCGTACCATTTTCCTAGCACAAAGATTAGGTCCAAAAATTCCAGCCTCGTTGCTTATCAGATTTGGCTCGCGACACCTTGATGATTTTTTTCTGTTTTGCACTGACACCAAGCAATTTCGTCCGGTTTCCGAGCCATGTAACTGTTGTTTATTCAATTCTTTTATGTTTTTCATCACTAAACCATTGAAATAACTATTCTATTATCGAAAAAAACTCAATTCAAAATATTTTTTGAAATCAGTCGCGTTGGATCCGTTTTTGGACCTACTTATCCGTCGGTTCAAGGCTATCACCAACACATGTATAACAAGGCGTTGTCAATTTATTTCGATATTTTATCTGATCTAATCTAATTTAATCTAATCAGACCCTAGCGCAGCCAATCTTTCGAAGGGATCCTGGAGAGTACCTTAGGTTAGATGACGCCTAGCACTCTTCTTGTCATTTATTAACGTTTGTAGTGCGCCATTGCATTAGAAATGCATTGAAACATCACAAGCGTTAAAGCGGCCAGGCCTACTGCGTAAAAGCCGTATCGCAGAGATGACTCGTAATTGGGTTGAGTTTGAGCACTGAGTGTTCGAACAACAACACAATTCTGAATCGACAGGGGAGGAAGAAGCGTGGGGACACACCACCATACGCTCCGGGATTTGGTTGTATTCGTTGGGAGCACCATGCTAAGAAGGTTTGGTACTCCGGGACCCTCTGGGATGGGACATTGTATTTCCACGAATGCCCTGGACACTATTTGCCATGGTTATAGCGCCACAACTCGCTCTCTGTAACAGTATTCCTAATTCCAGTCCACGGTCACCAAGTCGTCATGGCGTAGTGGTTAGCATTTTTGCTTACCAATCCAAAGGACGGGGGATCGAACTCCGCCTCGAGCGACTTTGATTTTTCGTTCATATTCATCATTTCAGATTTCTATGTTCTTAACTTTCTCGTTGGGAGCAGATGGGTATCGAATCCAGAACCATTCGCTTATAAAGCGAACACCGTAACCAGTCAGCCACGGCCGCTCCTTTCAATTTATTTCGATATTTCATTGAAATTAATTGATAGTTTTTAATTTAATATTTTGAATTGAATTTCTTTACTGTAATTATTTGAAATAAATCTAAGTTTTAAAAAGCAAATGATTAACAGCAACAACGAAAATATGTTTTTTAAACGATAAAATTGCAAATTGATGATAGAGATTTAGATGATTGTTAGGACCGATTGCAAAGTATCCCAAAATTTAAACTGATGTTGATTTATTTTTGTTGTAACATCATTATCACCAATTTAGCTTTTTGGTCAGTCACAAACTTATGGGAAATTAGACGAGCTTTTCGGTAAAAATATTTTTGAGACTGAAAAATCAAGTCTGTCATATAGAAATTGCAAAAAAAAAACATCAAAAAACCTATTTTTTCAACATTTTTATTTTTAAAACCGCTGTTACTTCACAAGGATTGGACTTAGGACAAAAGTCAATATGAAGACTTTTATGTAAAATTGTCTGGAGAATCGATTACCATTATTGGTTTAAGAAAATTTTGACGTTTAGAGCACTTTTCAAAAAAAAAACAGTTTCAGTAAATGATTTTTGTATTTTTTTAGGTGAGTTGCTCCATCCTGCATTTTTCGTGAGTCTTTTTGTAACATCTTAGGCTCTCTTCACAAAAAAATTGAACGAAAAAAAATCGTGGGCTCCCCCTAAAATTTGACTTTTCAACTTAAAAATCGAAAAATCTCGTAAAAGTAGATATTGTTTATCTTTCAGTGTATTTTTTTCGAAAAGCCCGTCAAATTTCCAACAAGTTTGTCTCTGACCACTTTTTGATACGATGCAACGGCTTTGAGATAGAGAAATTTTTAAATTCCGAATTATAAAAATATTTAAAACACTTACGCCCTTCTCATATGTCATTATCGTGTGGAACCGGCTCCATATACACAAAAATGTCTTATATACAGTATGTAAAAAAAGTATTTACACCCCTTGAGCACTATGCACATTTTGTGATGAAACATGTAAAGAATTTAAAGTTTGACAGGAACCTAGTACTACGTTTTGTTCAGAAACTCATGCCAAACATTTTGCTACAAACAGCTCATGAAAAGATGATTTCTATAAAAAGTTATATAACAAATACTATTACGAAAATAAAAAAGGTGCAAAAAAAGTTTGTACACCTTTCGAAAAATTAACATAAATAATGTTATTTGTTGACAAATCACCATAAATCCAGTCTCCTAACTCCAAATAGGCATCCTTGACTGATTAAAAAAATGATTTGGATTGAATATAAAGTTTACTAACTACTTAGTATAAAAGTTTATATAACTCTGGAAATTCTATATAAAACTTATCTAAACTTAATTTTGCAAACTTTTAATTCAACTAAATGTCAATATATACCATAGAATTGCTAAATAAATATTTTGGAGTGGATATAACACCGTTTTGGGGGTATTTGTATCGATAGAATAGATTTTTCGTTGGAATTTCGTACCAACCCGGAATTACGTCGTCGGAAAATCCGCCGGCATTCGAACCGGTCCATAATTCTTAAGTCAACCTATGTGGCATCGGAAAGGGCATAAAATTTCCGATCTTTTGATACCCATACATCTAGGTTTTCTATAAAACCCACGTTTTTAAATACCTGGGCAAAAAGTAAGTTTGATCCACGAGAACAAAAATTACGAAATTCCATACATTTTTGGCAGATTGCTCAAACAAAACCATAACAACGTTTTTACCTAGGTACATAAAATCGTGGGTTTTATAGAAAACCTAGATGTATGGGTATCAAAAGATCGGAAATTTTATGCCCTTTCCGATGCCACATAGGTTGACTTAAGAATTGTGGACCGGTTCGGATGCCGGCGGATTTTCCGACGACGTAATTCCGGGTTGGTACGAAATTCCAACGAAAAATCTATTCTATCGATACAAATACCCCCAAAACGGTGTTATACCCACTCCAAAATGTTTATTTAGCAATTATATGGTAATATATTGACATTTAGTTGAATTAAAAGTTTGCAAAATTAAGTTTAGATAAGTTTTATATAGAATTTCCAGAGTTATATAAACTTTTATACTAAGTTGTTAGTAAACTTTATATTCAATCCAAATTATTTTATAAATCAGTCAAGGATGCCTATTTGAAGTTGGGAGACTGGATTTATGGTGATTTGTCAACAAATAACATTATTTATGTTAATTTTTCGAAAGGTGTACAAACTTTTTTTGCACCTTTTTTAGTTTCGTAATAGTATTTGTTATATAACTTTTTATAGAAATCATCTTTTCATGAGCTTTTTGTAGCAAAATGTCTGGCATGAGTTTCTGAACAAAACGTAGTACTAGGTTTCTGTCAACATTAAATTGTTTAGATGTTTCATCACAATATGTGCATAGTGCCCAAGGGGTGTAAATACTTTTTATACATACTGTAAGCGTAGGATAACATGTCTACAAAGTTTCATTGAAATCGGAGAGGGTCGGGTACAACCGATTCCCTATTTGGCATGGAATTGTTCTCATGTGGAAAAAAATTACCGTGTCGATCACGATAGAAACACAATTGAACCAGCTAGAAAAATAAAATTCATCGAAAAAAAAAATTGCAAAAGAGGTGCGATGTTAATTTTATGAATTTTATGATTTGAGACATATTAACTCTTTTTTATCAATTAAATTATAAAACGATATCAATAAAAAAATATTTAAAATTTTCTTCCCATTTTCGTCAAAAAAGGGAAATTAATACAACAATCACATTTCAACCATAAATTTCTTTCAGTGTTGCCAATCCGTTTAGAAAGGTAGCACCAACTGATCTGGACTGAGCTCTCCTATGACTTGTGAAGGGTCAACGGACCGCCCCAACATGTGTCAACTAGTACACTCATGTTTTCCCTCATCATCCTTCCATGTGTTGAACGGAGAAAATCGTAGGACGGTGGTTCGATGATGGTAAAAAAAAGCAATTAAACCACGTTATCAGCAGCTTTATCTAAAGCGTTTTTTCTCGAAAAACTCGTGCAACCTACGGAGGAGGGGTAGATTGGCTGCCGGATGTCATACAGCTGTGGCCCGACGTGAATCTAGGTCAAACGTACGACAAGTGTTCCGTTCGGTGTTCGGTGGCTGTAGCTACCTGTTGCGGTTATTTGGTTACGATAAAAAGTGGTGACGGCGTTTGAGGTTGCAGATTTTTTTGTGTTGAAACTTTGAAGAATCTTTAAAAATGGGTTGGAATTTTGGACCCAAGTTTTTTTTCTTTAAAGATTCATTTGAACTAAGTAGAATTAAAAAAAAACGTAAGTTTAGAGCACCGCGTTTGTCACGTTCCGACACTCACCGCAGGTGCAACATTTTAACGTATTGATTACTTTGACAACATATAGAAATAATATGCAAATGACTCTATCTCCATCGAACGCACCACACCATGGGCTCAGCCCCACCCACTTTATGCTGGGGGACCTCCCCCTGCTGAGCAGGTGTGCTATTACGAACCGTTGAACTCGTGGTTGGGGGTGTGACCGACAAACCGCCTCCCCTCCACCTTTATAGGCCCATTGACTGACCACCACCGACGACCAACTCGACTGCGCCCAATCTGGTCTCAGTAATTAAACGAAACATGGCACCCAAGACCCAACGCTGTGCTGCGGCCAGAGTTTTTAATTACATTTTTATGCCTTCGCCGCGATAGCAAAGTGCTCCCGTGCTAGCTAAGCTATACGGATTGATTAAGTTTCGATGGACTAATCTCCGGGAGCCGCTTTTAATGACACCCAATAGTACTGGCCCATGCAGTGATGGTTAAAATACGGAACTGGACCGATTTCACCATTGGCTAATTTCCGATAAGCAGTGGCTGGATTGAAGAGCCGTTGAGTGGAATGATATCAATTAATTCAATTTTTCAAGAACGAGATTCCTTGCATCAAATTATTCTAAATTTACCGAATATACAAGCTCTTCCCCGTTCCTTTTGCACCATCGTCATTCATCTCTTTAAAAAAGTTACGAAATTTAGATTAGACTTAGTAAAAGTTCATGAAGCAATTCCTGCAAATTAGAATTATTTCCCACACATAAAGTTACTGAACCTCACAACAGTCTCCAACACAAGCCATCCGGAGACAAAGCCCACACACACTCATCCACCCAGTAGCTGAGAGAGATTGATGAAGTTGGGACCCAATCGGCTTAAGATTGCGACAGGTCCAAAGCCACGGCCGCCGGTTGACCGCGCGGAACTTTTATTACCACGCGCGTGTCTATAAAAACCGCGGAGGTTTAATTGCGTTCGTTCGGCTACTGTTCAGGAACCTTAGTCTACGCGAGAACCGCGTTGAACCGCGTTGATCCGGGAACCCAGAACCAACCTTCCGTGGACCAACTACGACGGCGCGTCCAAGAGGAGAAAGTAAATCAAGCGGAGATTTATTTTTATGGGGAGCATATTTTATGCTTTGTAAAAACGCATATAATTTATGGCCGGGCCCCGGTTCCACGCGGTTGACTGCAGCTTTCCGAACTCCTTAGAACGGATGGACGGCTGGAAGACGACGGGCGCAGTTAACAGCAGAAGCAGCAGCGTTGAAAGGTGCTGAGTTGCAGAGCAAGAGGCAAACTTCCGCTGCTGTAAAGTCGTTACACTCTGGGTGAGGTATAAAATATGTGAAGAATTTGGCCAAAGAATGGGATTGGACTATGTTTTTGCACTGGATCGAAGCAATTTGCCTTGGCTAATCCTTTGTGAACAAATTGAATGAATGTTATTTGTGGTGACGTTTAAATATTGCAGAGTCAGGTCGTTCATATATTTTTTGTTAACTTGAAAACAAATTTGAGCTTCAAGTATGATCAAATGGAAATATGATTTTTTGGGAAATGGTTTAGTAAGAGTAGAACCTTACAAACCTTTTTGTTTATTATGTTCAAAATATTAAAAAGAAAAATTATCTACTAGTTGATCTTTTAAAATTGAAACATTGATTTAAACATTTTAAAATTATTGAAAAGATCATAAAATTGCACATAAGTTAATTTTTTATCATTGAAAATTGATCCAATAGTTTTCGAGATCAGTTTAAAAATTATAAAAAAAAATAATCAACTCGGATTCTTTGTGGGGTTGTATCTCAGAAACTAATTGTCCGATTATCAAAGTCTCTGAGAGATTTGTAGGATTTAAGGCTTAATGAAGTATCTCTGAAAAACGAAAAATAATAAAATTTCCGAAAATGATAACCATGACGCCACAACGGCGCACTTCATAAAAAAGTGCTTTTCGATAACAGTTTATGTTATCATAACAAAATTGGTTATTGGTCTGATATTGATTGAAAGCCAGAACAACTTGAGAATAACATTTTTTGTTATGGAAGAATACCTCAAACTGTTATTGGGATGATCGGATTAGTTGTTAAAATAACAAAATTAATAACAAAGATTTGTTCGAAGAATAACTTAAAATGTTATTAGTCTGTTATTACAATAACAATCCAATAACAAAAAAAAATCATAACGGCGAATAACAAATCTTGTTATAAATAACATAAAATGTTATTGGCCAAGTATTTTCCAATATCAAAAAATGTTATTCCCAAGTTATTTCCGTCTGCTCGGGAAGCACAGGTACTATATGGTACATTCTACATGACATTTCTTTGAAGGAAAATTAATTATCTCTCCAAATATGGGGGAATTTCTTCTTTTATTTTGACACTAAAGCCAAAACGTTGAAAAAAACTTGGGATTTTTTAAAAAAGGTGCCGAAGAATCGATCATCACAGTTTTTTTTAAGCATATTAAATCTACCATCAAAAACTCTGTTTCTTAAAGCCTTGAATTGTGTTTGATTTATGATTAAAGTTTGTCAAACATTAAACTTTTGAAGCTATATTTAAAAAATGGAATTTTCAGTACTAAAGAAATAGTCTAGCGTGACGTCATAATCTCACGTACCCCCCTCTCCCCCTTGTCACACTTTGTCACACTTGCGACAAACCCCCTCACCCCCTAGAGCGTAACGTACTTTATGGATGATGCCTTACTTGCCAGTTTGCTTGTTAATTACTACAATTAAGGCTTCATCCATAAAGTACGTCACGCAAAAATCAGCCAAAATTTACACCCCCCCCCCCCCCTTCCCCCCTTTGTCACGCTTTTCTTATACACTCAAACCACGATGGTTTGACACCAACTGTTGTCAAACGAACGGGGTCACTTTTTAGTTTGACACCCCTTTTACACGGAGTTCACACATACTAAAAAACGTTTGCTTTGATAGTGTGCGTAAGCTCCGTGCAAAAAGTGACAGTTCGTCACTTTTTAGTTTGACTTTGACCAACCAACGGGGTACAAACTAAAAAAGTGTCAAACGAAAAAGTGACCAACCACCGGGGGTTGAGTGTACTTATAACATGCAATGTCACACTTGCTCAGACCCCCCCTCCCCCCCCCCTAGAGCGTGACATACTTTATGGATGACGCCTAATGAGCGAAAATTATTAAAACCATTAATTACTTAGGAACTGTTTATTTGCATAAAAAAAATTCGTACAAAAAAGGAGCGGCCGTGGCTGACTGGTTACGGTGTTCGCTTTGTAAGCGAATGGTTCTGGGTACGATGCTCATCTGCTCCCAACGAGAAAGATTAGAACACAGAAATTAGAAATGATGAATATGAACGAAAAATCAAAGTCGCTCGAGGCGGGGTTCGATCCTCCGTCCATTGGGTTGGTAAGCAAAAATGCTAATCACTAGGCCATGACGACTTGGTGAACCTGGACTGGAATTAGGAATACTGTTACAGAGAGCGAATTGTGGCGCTATAACCACGGCAAATAGTGTCCAGGGCATTCGTGGAAATACAATGTCCCATCCCAGAGGGTCCCGGAGTACCAAACCTTCTTAGCATGGTGCTCCCAAAATCTCGGAGCGTATGGTAGTGTGTCCCCACGCTTCTTCCTCCCCTGTCGATTTAGAATTGTGTTGTTGTTCGAACACTTAGTGCTCAAACACAACCCAATTACGAGTCATCTCTGCGATACGGCTTTACGCAGTAGGCCTGGCCGCTTTAACGCTTGTGATGTCTCAATGCATTTCAATGCAATGGCGCACTACAAATGTTAATAAATGACAAGAAGAGTGCTAGGCGTCATCTAACCTAAGGTACTCTCCAGGATCCCTTCGAAAGATTGGCTGCGCTAGGGTCTGATTAGATTAGATTAGATTAGATAAAAAAAATTACGTACAAAAAAATTTAAATTCACCCCTGATGACGGTACATACTTAATTTTTTTCCATAAAAAAAATATGGTGCTGTACACGGATTGAAATCCTGAAAGCTAATCCAGTAACTGTATGTTTTCGAAGTGTTAAACATGCAAATGTTTCGAAAATAGTTATTTTTCCGAATTTGAACAACAACGTTGTTGTTTATGAAAAAATTACAGCGAAATCGAGAAAAATGTTGAGAATTTTGAAATCATTTCAGCGTTTAAGAACTCAAAACATAGAGTTACCGGATTGGCTAACAGGATTTCCATCCGTATAAATTGCTGTTTCATAAAAATTCAAACTTTTTTTTAAATTTGCCTACACCTGAAAGTTGTTAATGAACCAGAAAAATGCATTTCAAATCGTTTTATTTTAACAATCCTGAAGTTGTTGAAAAACATATTGATTTCTGAGCTAGATAGATATAGATAGAGATAAAAAATTTCATTTAATATATTTTCTGAATCAATTGATCATAACAGTATGTCAGCACTTTTGATTTTTTCTTCTAAATATAAAAAATATTAGAATGATCTCACGATTTTCTTATTCCCTTCTCAAACAACAAGATGGACCTCATTGTTTAAAATTCATGTAGCTAACTAGAGCGCAAAAAAATCAATATAAAATATGTATGTTTATTACAAAAAACAGTTTAATTGTTTTTTTTCTGAAGAGCCCTGATTATAAACTACAACTTTTCCGAAGACAACAAATAGCAATTAGAAAAAAATACACTGAAATGAAAAATCAGCCCAATTGTTTTGCAATCATAGGTTTTCTTTTTTTTTTTTTGGCAGGGTGATCCAGCCGCACATCGTTGATGTCGAAACCTCTAAACTGGGCCCTCGTCCTGTCACGTCCGTCAGTAGTCTTGTCGTACATTACAACTAGAATCAGATCTGCCAATGAATTAGTACTCTTCGACCAAATAAACACTGACGCTGTATGGATCTGACTCTAGAATAAATGCACAGTTGTGTGTTATTCACAAGTCCAAAATGTTCAATTATTCATATGAGTCCAAATTTTCATTTACGGATAACTACCTAACTTGAATTGAATACAAGATTTAAAGCAAGCTATCCGAAAGCTACTCTTATCTCAAATCCCCGACATTTCAATTAATAGCCAAAAAAACGTTTCTTGTAAAACCTGTCTGGCTTCTTTAAAAAAAAAGCAAAAAAAAATGAATAACAGTTCATATTTACAAGTCGTGGATTGAAATAGAGACGACCATTTGATCGTCAGAATTCCAGTAGATCCTCGATTCGCAACAATGGTCGATACAATCATAATCCGACAACCGTTAGTTCAACAATTCAACGAACTTAGTCCGATATCATTTCACTATTGATTGATCGAGACTCTACGAAAATTTTGACAAATCATAATGGTTACTTAAATGAAAATCATCGATTCTGATAAAATTACTAAATTCACTGTTACTAATGTTGTCCCTAAATAACTAAAGGCAAAGTATTAAAAGTTGATATTTATAGTTAAAATCCTAAATTCTACAAAAACTAAATTTTTAAAAACCCGCATCCTAACCTGACACCCACATTAAGATAGGGAAAAATCACACATGTAGCGGTTCATTGTACATATGTGATATTTCCACTATCGGAGAATCTCCTAGTCTCGATGACAGCTTACCAGTCATCGATTAAGCCCTGAGACTGCGTCAAAGTGGGTTCTCGTAGCATGAAGTGGTGTCCATGTGTAAAAATGGAAACTTCAGCAATATACTGAACACTTCGATTTTAATTCCACATCGAATTAAATCATACTCTTTGCCAAACAAGCATCAAACCAATGACACTCATCATGACAAAGCCCAGGGTGTTTTGCAATCATAGTTTTTCAAAATAAAAATTGTTCTCAGTTGATATGACATCTACTTTCATAAAAAAAATTTTTTGCTCTCTAATTTCACAAGCCAATTTTGAAGGGGGTGGGAAATAAACCATGAAAAGTATTTGCAAAAAAACTGATTAATAAAAAATCATGTCATTTATGAAAAAAATTAAGCTGCAATGTTGGTCGTTTTTTATTCTTATTTGTTTCATAATTTTGTAGGGTTATTTCTATTGTTACAATTTAGATTAGAGAAAAGTAGACATAAAAGGATAAATAAATGAATGGTAAGATTATATTCAACACGAAGAAACATAAATTGGCGAAATAATTTCAAAAATGAAAAATGCCTCTAAATTGACTCTAAAACTCAATCGTGTGTTCTTGAAAGATTTTTTTCGGAAAACTAATTTAGAATCGAATGAAGGTACACGGAGAAAAAAGAGTTCCCAAAATCGTGAACAAGCGTTCATGAAATTGGGAACCACGAACAAAGTGTTCCAATTCCATGGTACGATTTTCAAAAACGTACCATGGAATTTGAACACTTTGTTCGTGGTTCTCAATTTCATGAACGCTTGTTCACGATTTTGGGAACTCTTTTTTCTCCGTGTATAGGCTGGCTATTTGGCAAAAGCATGACTAAAATTGATCCCCATGAAAAGTCTACATGAATTAACAAAAACAACAATATCATACAATAACAATATCATGCTCAGAAACATTAACATTGCTAGTTTAAAGAAAATCATTTCCTTCTAAGTGACATAACATCTATTTCTTTTGAAATGGTGTCCTACAAGCTCACACTGGCAGTTGCTCAGTCCCAAATCCAGAGCGCATCATCACCATCCGGCACAAATCGCATCGCGAGGCGAGATGAAGCACTGACGATAATGTTGATGCCGTGTTCCCGTTGAATCCGTTGGCCACCGTCGTTGGTTGCCAGCACTGGATATTTATTATTACCACCGTGTCGCTACATTCATAAAGATTACATTTTATTATGTTCGTATTTTCTCCAGAGACGTCGTCCGTTTGGTCCGTTGCCAGCCCTCCCTCGGATGGCTTCTTTTTCCTCCTCCTACACCTCTCTTCCTCTGGCAAAAGGGAAATGCATTTCTCCCGCCCAACATCTGAAGGACCATTTCGATCCGGAACCGGGCGGTGAAATCAACCGGTAGATCCGCGCGTTGCCACCACTACGAGGACAATTTGCTCGATGACCGCGCTCCCAATATTATAAATATTTTTTTATGTGCATAATAATTGCGCCAAGTGCATCGTAAAAATAAATATATTGCAAATGTTCACCGTCTGGAGCGAAAAAAGTGGAATTTCGCGCAGAAAAAAATATCGCAACATCGTTCTTATTAATTTCTTGTGAATTTTTTATCTGCTCATTCACACTCAACCACTTTTCAGTTCGCAGCAGTGTTGCCAGCAGCACGCGGTGATGTGGGAGTGCTCCCAGAGTGTTGCACTTTGACTGCAGCGGCTCACCTCATTTGCGGCTCGTGAAATTTTCGGGCGCGTTTTAATTTTTTGCTCCTCCAAATGAGTGCGAAATGATTTGCGTGAGTGATATTTGGCACGAGGAGTTTGGAGATTTACTGGCGCATTAAAAACGAATTGCTTGATAGAATTATTGGCTCATTTGTCACGTTGGATGCCTGCCAGCAACGGCAGAGCAGTTCATATTTTGCCACTAATTAGACAATGGAAAGATGTTGTTGTGAGCTTGCTGCGCACAGTCTAGACTGTTTGGAATTTACTGATTTTGAAAACTCTCCAGAGGGTGATCTTTATGTTGCCCCTCCCCTCCCCTCGGCCCGAAGGTCAAAAGATTTTTTTTTCATGTTTTGAAAATCAGTGATTGCAAAACAACTGGACTGCTGAAAATACATTATTTTTTAACTTTTTCCAAATTTTACAAAAGTTGAAACCATGGCTTTTGAATTCTTTTTTATTTTTTTATTATTCTTGAATCAGAAACAACAAATATTCAATCGTATATTAACTATTTAGAATATATTGGTTGACGTGTATTATTCTTTTTTTTTAGCAAATCGGTTACTTGACTATTTACAAACTTTTCTATGATTTGAAACAGTTTCTACAACTTTGCTCAAGACGATAAAAATATTGCGATATAGTGACTTTGTCCAAACCGGGAATTCCCGCTTCCTTGGATTTTTATAATTTGTTCCGGGAATTCCCGGAACTGAAAAAAATATGATCTAGAAATTCAGATTTGGTTGTGAAAATAGATGACAAGTTTACTTGGTAATCGATAATAATTTTAAGTATTAAAATTTGTAATCGGCATTTATCAGCATTAAGTTGGCTTATAAGGAATAATTGCTAAAAAAATAGTTTACAGATCCGCATAATGGCTAGCGCTTTAACACATAAACTCTCAAGCTTGAGAGAAAGGGGGAATTTGTATGGAAATTCCCCCTTTTTCTCAAGCTTGGGAGTTTAGGTGTTAAATATTTTGTTTTCTATTTTATATATTTTTACATTTACGATTTTAAATTTGAAATAAAAAATCACATCTAGAGTTTTTTAAAGGTCCTATAAGCTAAGCTATTAAGTGTTTCATATATATATAGGGCCTTTTCAAAAAAAAAACTAAATATAAAATTTATTTTCATCAAACACCAGAATCTTGGGCAAATAAGGACATATGTAACGAAATAAGACAGCTACACAGAAAATAATAATGTAAATTTGGAAGCTTTAATTTTGGAAGGTGGAATATTACCTCTTTTATGATGTAATTTTACCTCAATTTAGACTGAAAAAGTGACATTACAACAGAAAAGTGGTAAAATTACACATTTCCAGAGGTAAAATTACACCTTTTTCTGACATAAAAGATGTACCCCTTCCCAGATGTAATATTACCATGATTTTTTTTCTGTGTATTTAACCGTTTTTTTTTTGCATAATGTTTTGAATGACTTCTGTCAAAACAGGATCAGAACAAGACAATAAGTCCACCGATTTCCAAATTTATTGCTCTGATATCTCCTGTACCTATAGGTTGACGGTTTGGTTCATGTTATTTCAAAATCAGATGTAATTTTATGTCTTATTTGACGCTCCAGTTATGTGCATCGAAAAGACAGAAAATTACACGATTTTTTCGAAGTGTGTATTCTGACTGTAATCATGATTGCCCCCAGATCGCGGTAGTAACTTATAGATAATTTGTAACACATGTTTTATATTTTATTTATAATCTGAAATATGACATTAACTGTTACAATTTTATCTGTTGCACTTCTTGTTTTTTAAACATTTTCAAAGATTTTTTTCCAGCTTTTCTAGTCTTAAACTTTTTTTATGTGAATCACATTGGATAGAAAAAAAACTGTAGTTATTTAAAATCCAAAGCACGACAAAGGACGAAAAAATCAATTTTCAATTTCTGTTAAGGTATCTAAACACAAAAAAAAATTCAGAATGTTACATCATTTATGATGTAACACTTCTTGATCTTTAGCTTAAAAATATATCAAATATAATAAAAACATAGATTTGATGACTGTTTCCAAAATTGATTTCGGGATCCCGGGTTTCCGAAAATATTTTTCCCGTTTTCTGTGAGATACAAAACCCGGGAAAATTGGGCACCTTGGTTAAAAAAAATCTCTCTTGACTAAAAAAATGCATTACAATGTTATATTTGTAATTTTCTCTATTTCTAGAGGGAAAGATGCACAGAAAAAAAATAATTTTGGAATGTTGAAAAATGATAGGTTGAATATTACCTCTTTTTTGAGTAATATAACATAAAAAATGTGTTAAAATGTGAACCTGATAAATATTCATCAAAAACTGATGAAAATTCATCATTTTCTGAGGTAAAATTAATCATTTTTTTTTTACACAAAATCTGTCACCATTTTCTGATGAATATTACCATAATTTTTTCTGTGTGTACTCATTCCCGGATTTTATATCATAATGGTGTTTTACTGTCTATATTGAGCCAGGTGCACACGAGAATGATATTTGAGAGGGGCGTAAGTTATTCAAATATTATCTCGATATTTTGATTATTCTGTACCTCGAAGCCGTTACTTCTTTTGGTACAAAGCGGTAAGAGAGAAATCTGTAGGAAATTTGACGAGCTTTCTGAAGAAAATACACTGCAACATAAAAAACACTATTTTTATGGGTTTAAAGGATATTATCATCGCATTATTATTCACGGTAAGAAATGTGTTGATTAAGGAAGTTGATTATTACCATTGAATAATATAATTTTACATAAAAGTTTGACTAAAAAAGTGACATTTTACCAGAAAAGTATAATTACACACTTTTAGAAGTAAAATTACACATTTTTTTTGACATAAATGATGTACCTCTTCTCAGATGTAATATTACCATGACTTTTTACTATGGGGCAAACTAACGGGAAAAATTACCAAAAACCTAAGCTTAACCTCATTTCTTTCCACAATAATTTTTCAAACCTTTGTATCTACAAAAGGTTTCAAAAGGTTCATTAAATATTTTTTCTATGGTTCAAGAAGGTACATAACATGCTTAAATTTTTCGTGATACTTTTTTTTCAACAGATAACTTCATTCTTTGACCACTTTTTTATACAACGTAAAAAAAACGAAACTATTGGCACTACGCCCCCCGGGGCATGGCCTTCCTCTAACGTGGGATTTCTGCTCCAGCGCCTCTGACGAGACAGGAGAAACCGGGACCGACGTTTTACTTCACCATCCGATAGAAGCTCAGTGGATAAGGCGGGAATCGAACCCGCGTCTCATAGCATCATCGGGATCGGCAGCCGAAGCCGCTACCCCTGCGCCACGAGACCCACCTATACAACGTATCGGCTTCGAAAAAATACAATATCCAAATAACAAGATATAAAAATAATTATATAGCTTACTCTGGTTAAAAAGGTAAACAACATTGGTTCATACGAGCTATGGGTACAAGTAGGTAATTAAAAAAACCTGTTTTACGCTGGAATTGCAAAACTTAAAAAAAAATCCGTCATTGTTCGTCTCGTTACAACAATGCTTATTAATCAAGTCATTTTCATAATTCACTTTAAAAAAAGAAAATCATAAGCATGATTAATTTACCCATCAAAACAACTCTGTGTTTTTCTACATTCCGATTATTACATCACTTTCTTCTTCCCCGTTCATTCATTGAAACTTATTCATCACTCGGAGCGCTCATTCATCGCAAGTATCCCATCAGGCAAATAGTGCTAGTAAAAGGCTTACCCAAGAAATATATATCCCCATTTATTGACAACTCAATTTGCGAGCGCCCCTAAGACCGTCTCCCTCGAAATGTGCCGAATCCATCCGCCCATCATTCATCCAAAATGGATGGGAGAATAACCCAGAAAATCGGCTCGAATTCGGAGAAAAGAGAAGAAAAACCATCACAAATAACAATAAACTACATCAAGCGCGTCGCGACGCCTCACCAAGAAAATAGTATAGAGGGGGAGGGGGCGGTTGCGGGTCACAAACGTCACGAAGTAGTGCGGCTAAGGTTTATTTCGGTCTCGTGGTTATTGGAGCACGAAAAGTGGTTTGGTTTGGTTCTACGGTTGACACGTTTCCGTTCTGGTAGGAGAGGGGGTTGTATGGAGATGTAGAGCACGGCGCTCCACAGTACTTGTTGAGGTACGTTCTTCTTGGTTGTCAACTTCCGCTTCTGTATTCAAACCGTTAAATTGTGTAACTTTTGGCTCTCCAATATTTTAGTAACAGTGATTAAGTTTGGTAAAAATATAACTTATGCATTTAGATTAACAAAATTTGTTACGTAGTTCCAAGATCACTCCGCAAACTCACAGTTTGCGTACACAGAGTACACACTCTGCGGAAGTGATCTTTGTTTGGCATGACATCTGCTCGTTTCAATCCGTCCCCCATGGAGAGCAGGCGGAAGCTTTTGTGCTTTGCTTATCGCTTCTCGGGGAAATGTTGGCGTTACCAAAATTTGGCATCCCTCCCACCACAAGATAAACCGCGCCATGAGGGGCACGTGATGAGTGACAACCACGAGCGTGATACTGTGAATTTTTTGGTCAGTTTTTGTCACAGTGTGGTTGAAGAAATGGGGTAAAAATTACTTGAAAGTTAATTTTGACATGCCCATTCAAAATAACTTACAAATTAAAAATTACTTTTCAGACAGATTCTATCAATTTTATAAAACATCTTATCTTCTTGGTATCTATCGTTTCGAAAATATCGTTTTTTTGGATCGTATATGACCTACCAGGCCTGATAAGTCCATCCAAAAAGTGGTACAGAGAGATCATAATAATGTGAAAGGGATTCAGGGACATTACTGAATAAGAACCATGTAAAAATTCTTGGTGAAATCGTGTGGTCACGGTGGTACGGTTGGAGTCACCCTTAAGACCCTTAAGATTCAGAACATACCAAAAGTGGTCCAGATTGTTCACAGGTATGCCAAAGGATGCCACTGAATATTAACGATTATCGGAATCGTGGTAGACTTCAAGATCTGTATTCCAAACCCAACAAAAAATGCAACTTTTAACTATTTCTTGTTACTACTCGCAAAACGAAATTGCTGATATCAAATTTGTAGCTCAACACAGCTCAGAAATTTAGATCCTGAAAAGGTAAAAAAACACGTACACATTTACTAGCTAGTATGATTCTTTATTATGGACTCCAATAAATATACCTGGTAAATAAACATTGAATTAAATAACAAGGTTTAACAGATTTTCTAAATACAACATAGTATAAATACGGTCGTACAACCAAATTTAAAATCTGGCCCAACGACCCCATCAAATCCCAGGCCATGCGGGGAGCCACTAACCCCGCGTCGTCACACGTAGCGCTTTGTTAACCCGGAAAATCCACCGGACTCCGGATGATGAAGCCTTTCTGTTGCCACTCGCGATGGCACCCCAAAGCAGGAAACTTTCTCGTCCATTCTCTGCTCCGGCCCACAATTTATGCGTGGGCTTTTTCAATTTTCCTCCAAAATCAAACCCAAAAGCGACTCGTCCTCCGCCAAACCCGGATGAGCAGAACGGGGGTGTGACATCCAGAACTCCGGCACGGGGGCCAAAAAAGCGAGAGATAAATGATTTTATGATGTTTGAAGGAAGCTTTCTTTTACGGTCCGTCCCACTTTTGGGTGGACTTGTACTCTTCGAGGGCGACGCATAGCTTCCGATGGGGTCCAAGTGGCAGTGCCAACGCTGCCTTGATGTCATGCTCAGTCATCGTCATCAGCTGGCTTAAATTCAGCAGTCCTTTATCCTGTAGCTGCCGGTGGATCCGCTGCAGGTCGTACAGCTCAAGGAACGCCCGCAGAGCCGATTCGACGGGGTCCTCTTCTGGAAGTGGAGTTGGTTGTGGGGCGTGGACGGGTTGCGGTCGCGTTTCAAGGCTGTTGACAATGGTTTGGTTGATTGATTGCTCCTTGATTAGTTCCGAAAATACCAAGTAGGAGCGGGCCGTGCTCTTGCTGGTGCTCGCCGACAGACCGTTGCTCTTGTGAACCAGTAATCCTAATAGATGGGAGTTTTCCCGTTGAACATCCGTCACGTCCGGACACTTTTCATCACTGGATCCTTCCTCGCCACTGTTCAGATCTTCCGTCCTCTCAACACCTTCCCGTTCCCCATACTCGTTCGATTCCTGCCTTCTAAAGCCGATATTCCCCTCCTGAACCACATCCTTCATCTTATCGTACCGTTCACCAGCCAGCTTCTTCAGCTTCAGCACACGCTTCGGATCCCTGCCCTCCAAAACCTTCACCATCCGCTCCAAAAACTCCACCACCTCATCCCACTCTCCGATCCGCGCCAACTCACAGGCCGTCCTCTGTCCCCCGTCCAACCCGTACAGATTAGCACCCTTCGCCACCAGCACCTTAACGCACTCCAAGTGACCCCTAGCGGCGGCCAGATGCAGTGCCGAGTTGCCAAAGCCATCCACCGCACACATCTTGGCCTTCCGCTTCAACAGTACCCGAACGGCTTCCACGTGACCCTCGCCGGCAGCACACAGCAACGGGGTCAGCCCGGACTCATCCTGAGCGTTCGCCTCCCAGCGATTCGCTTCCTGCAGGATCCGCAAGGTTCCTTCCCGGGCGGCCTTGTGGTACCGCTTGGCTTTCGTGATGATCCGCATCGCGCCACGAACTGCACCGCACTGAAACAGCTGGTTCTGGTCACGCAGTCAACCACGGGCCAATCGATATACATCCGCTTGATAAGAAGCGAGCAGAGCGGTGGGGCGTGCTGGACACTTGAGTTTGGCCAATAAACCGTATCAGACGGAGTGATAAGATAATCATTGCACTAGAGCTGCAATAAAGGGAAAATTCACGGCTAGATTGGCTGGGCTGATGAGTCGGTGTTTACGCTGTCGGGTAGTTAAATGTTTGTTACGTTGAAGAGTACAATTCATCGGGTCGAGATAGGCAAATTAAGGGAAAGCGGACAATTTCTTTGTATAATTTAATATTCTTCAAAAGATTACAAATATCATTGTGATGTTTCGTGCAAACGTTTTTAATTATTGACCTTGAATAACCAAAACTAGAACAATAACAAACACGTTTGGTTTGAATTTGATTGCATGAGTCCCAAGTTGCAATGAACAATGCAAAAAGTAGGCGCCCATGTCAAAGTGTCAAACTGCAACTGACTAAATTTCCCTTATGGCCTATCTACAATCACTTAGCTTAGAATAGTTAAGTAAAGTAAAACTTAGAAAATAAACACAACTTACGGCCGTCATCCACAATCAACTTAGAAAATTTGCTGGGCTGATATACGTTGCTATGCAGTTGTTTGTTTACCTTTGATATGGAAACGTCAACTTACCGTAGATTTTGAAATTTTCCAAACCATACGTCAAGTTTCTAATTTTATTCCTTTTAATTGTAGAAGATCAGATTCATTTCCATTGATTCAAACTCCTAAGCTAAGTGAAATTTTCTAAGTTAAGTGATTGTAGGGTACGTTATCCATTAGTGGACCCCTTTCCTATAGTGGACCCTCTGAAGGGTTTTTGATGAAAAATTCAATAAAATCACAATTTCAAGCGTGTTGTTGTCTACAAATCTTTTATTTGGCATGTTCGGCATCATTTAAAACAATGTTGACTGACATTGAATCGTCCTTTTCACCAAAATAAGTGTTTTGAGTTCGACATCTGAAATCAGCCATGGCCACTAGCATTTTCACAACAAAACTGCATTTATATTTTATGATTGAATTAACCATCCAATCATTTTTTGACTGATTATTTAATTTCAGCAAGTCGAAATAATGTAAGTTTAAGGATCTTTACTAAAATAAAGCGAAGAACTGCCATTTTCGAGCAAAAATTAGGGGGGTCCAATATAGGACAACGAAATCCAAACTTTTCCAAAAGTGGACCCCTGTTAATTTAACCTTCAAAAATGAAGAAAACTGTGTATTCAAGCAAAAGTTTCTCTAAAACATACAATAAATGCTTGTTGTTATCAACCTAAACGCATATTTTTTCAATTATGAGTATAAATATAGCTGTTTTCATGTTAAAAGTACCAAAAATGCTGAAGCCGTAAAAATTTATAATTAATCAAAACTATAGTTGATTGTACTTAACTGAAGCATCATAAATGCAGTTTGAAATGATATTTTATAATAATAAATCAATAACAACACATTTTTTTTAAATAAACATGCGTGATTTTATCAGCAACTGTAAACAAATCTATTATTTAGTTTCGGTCAACCATTTATGTAATTAATATGGAAAAATTTGCATCAAGATTACTTTTTTTAATTATTTTTATGTTTATAGTGGTTTTTGAAACGTTTTCTCTGATCTTTTTCGGAAATAAATGTTTTTAAATGTCTGTTAGGTTTTTTGTTGTTTAAAGCCAAATTTGTTAACAAAACATATTTGTTTATAATGAAAAGTGAGCAAAATCCATCTTTTATTCATTATATCTATCATTAGACCTACACCATGCATCAAAACATCAAATATCGGTTAAATTTGGTATAAAAATAACAGTTTGCCTATAGTGGACCCGGGTCCACAATCGGATTATGGACCCGGGTCCACTATAGGAAAAGGGGGTCCATAACAAGGCAAAATAACTTTTTTTTCAAATGGCTATTTTTCTGCTCCAAAACAAATAACTGATGAAACAAATGGTCAAAATTGTTCAAAAGACTTCAGATTTCATTGTTTTGTACAAAGGGTTATGAAAAAGTGCTTAAAATATTGAAAATTTGTGAAAAATGTGCATCGGCTCTACTAAAGGGTCCACTAATGGTTAAAATACCCTAGATAGGCCATTAGTCGCATTTGCAGACCTAGAAAAATTGCGTAGTCTGATCGAAACAACATTTCATATGAAGAGTGTCAATAAAGCATCAAATTTCTCTGTGAATTATGATTTCTAATTATTACCCAATCATATAATATCGTCACTATCATGCTAACTTGTCGCACGTGCGTTTTGGGACAAATTGAGTTAAGAACGCCATGTTGTGCAGTTCACAATGCCTAACAGAACCCCAAAATTCGATTTCATTAAAAAAAGTCTGTGTATTTTTGTCATTGTTTATATGGAAAAATTTCAATCTTGTCTATCTTGACACATCCTGAAAATGGATGTAAGTGCGACAAAGAGCAAAGAGATCTCAGGTCAGAACGCGTTTGACACAAATACTAGAGCTCGACTACCGTAAACATTTGTAATTATTACTAGAGTCCTACAACCAAATTTAACAAAACTTCAACATTAGAATGCGTATTTCTCGGAACGTCAAAATGCGATGTGCGACACTTTTTCATTTGACACTTTTTGTACCCCGCTGGTTTGACAAAGTCAAACTTAAATGTGACGAAATATCACTTTTTACACGGCGCTCACAGACACAAACGTTAGGTACTGTGTGTGAGCTCCGTGTGAAGAGGGTGTCATAATAAAAAGTGATCCTGTTTATTTGACAACAATTGTGTTTGAATATTATGCTTTTGAATCAAATCCCAAAAATTTTATCTCTGCAAAGAAACATTTCGAAATTGCAAAATATAGTCTAAAATTTAAAAATTTCAGTATCATGAGCTTTTTTGGGCAATTAAAAATCAATTACACATTAAGATTCATTCACATTTTCGTAGAATTAATCATCTAGTCTAGAGGAGGGCAAAAAAAGAGCGAGCCACAGTGGTCGGAAACGCAAATTTAGCAGGAATAATTTATTTCCACTTCAGGGATGCATTTTCGAGCTTCGGTGTCTAAGAAGCATTTGTTAAAAATGAAATTCTACATCTTTTGGTCAAAACGATATTAGGGTGGCCCAACAATTTCTAATATTTTCAAAAACTATCTTCGCTTCTAGATGAGATAGAGGTATACTTTCTTCGACAGTATTGTAGTACTAGCCATTTCAAACAACTTTGTCGAAGACACCAAATCTGTATCTCTTAATCTGATCATTCTACAGCATTTTATATGAAAATCAGTAGGGTGGCCCATCAAAAAAGTGTTTTTATTGCGTATCTTTTTTGTATTATTTTTGGCAATTTTGGTGTGTTCGGGACATATTTAGAACATAAAAATACGCGTCTTTTGAAACGTCAACGAAGTCGCTAGGTCATTTTGGTAAAAAGTTACAGCGTTTTTAAAGTTTTTAATAGGCCTTTTTCAAATGTTTGTATCTTTTCGAGGGGGACACAAAAAAATACGCTCCGCGGTGCATTTGAAAGCTCAAAACTTCTTCTTTAATATGAATATAACATCTCAAAAGGGTTTTTCTTAAACCCAAGTTACAGCGATTTAAAAATGGTCATTTTATGAGATTTTGTACCATGCTCTATGAGAAAATTTACATGAATATCGCATTAATCAGTATTAAAACTGCTCTTAGTGAGCTCAAATGCAGGTAAAATTGGTTTGTGGACAAACGTGGTCGAACCTAGTTTTTATGGCAACTAGGGTGGTCTTAGATGACCTAGGGTGGTTCATATTCGTTCACTCTTAAAAGATATGATTTTTTTTTTTGAATTCGCATAGAAAGAAAAATAAAAAAAACATTTAAACAAAATTCAAATACATAACTTGTTTTAAATAGTAAAGCACCTGAGGATATGATATCTGATTAGGGTGGCTCAAATTAATTAGAAAATAAAAAGATTTTATTCGTTAGAAATAGTAGTTTATGCAACAAGTTGCAAAAAGAGGATTTTTTCAGCACGAGTCGTACATTTATCCAACGAGGTTCACCGAGGTGGATAAATACGAAGAGTGCTGAAAAAATCAAGTTTTGCAACGAGTTCCATACAACATTTTTTGCAATTCCAAAAAACACACACTGAGTGAAATTTTATGTCAAATTTTCATTTTTTTTGTCAATAAATCTTTTAAATCAAAAAAAATGTTGAAAAGTGTTGCTTTTCGAACCAAGAGCTGAAAAGTTCAACTCTTCAGCACCCATTTGAGTGCTGAAAAGTAGAACTTTTAAGCATTTATTTTGAAAAGTGTTGCTATTCGATTCTGTTATTTTTGGTACAGAAAAGTAGGCTATTTCGTCGTTCAAGAATGACAGGAAAAGTAAGTAGTTTCACGACGGAATTGCAAAAATGTATTTTAACATATTATTATTCCTCTACGTTTTGGTACATCGTTTTTTATTTGTATTTTTTTAATAGGATAAAACTTCCCATGCATTTTCTTTGACAAAAGGAGTCATTTTGTATAATTTGTATGCCAATACGCGGATCCTTTTCCAATTTATATCTTTTTACCTAAAAATGCAAACAATGATAACGGTGCATTTAATCAAACAAATTTAGTACCAAGTTTTACAACAAAACCTGAACACTAGCCTAAAAGATGTTTCCTAACAAATAAAACAAATTTTCAGAAATAAAATAAGAGTTTTGGGAAATCAACTTTAATATCAATTTCTAAAGTGTGCATTTTTCCCTGAAACTATTTTAAGGGTTCAAATCATAACCTACAACTTTTTCAAGACGCTAAATCGATCAGAAAATGTATCATGTTTACGAATATTCACATTCCCATTTTGTATGGGCAAAATTGTATGAAGCAAATGACACCCTTATAACACAGTAAATGCATGGAAAGTTTTATTCTATTAAAAAAATACAAATTAAAGACGGGTTACCAAAACGTAGAGGAATAATAATATGTTAAAACACATTTTCTAACGAATAAAATCATTAATCTTTAATCTTTTTATTTTCTAATTAATTTGAGCCACCCTAATCAGATATCATATCCTCAGGTGCTTTACTATTTAAAACAAGTTATGTATTTGAATTTTGTTTAAATGTTTTTTTTTTATTTTTCTTTCTATGCGAATTCAAAAAAAAAATCATATCTTATAAGAGTGAACGAATATGAACCACCCTAGGTCATCTAAGACCACCCTAGTTGCCATAAAAACCAGGTTCGACCACGTTTGTCCACAAACCAATTTTACCTGCATTTGAGCTCACTAAGAGCAGTTTTAATACTGATTAATGCGATATTCATGTAAATTTTCTCATAGAGCATGGTACAAAATCTCATAAAATGACCATTTTTAAATCGCTGTAACTTGGGTTTAAGAAAAACCCTTTTGAGATGTTATATTCATATTAAAGAAGAAGTTTTGAGCTTTCAGATGCACCGCGGAGCGTATTTTTTTGTGTCCCCCTCGAAAAGATACAAACATTTGAAAAAGGCCTATTAAAAACTTTAAAAACGCTGTAACTTTTTACCAAAATGACCTAGCGACTTCGTTGACATTTCAAAAGACGCGTATTTTTATGCTCTAAATATGTCCCGAAGACACCAAAATTGCCAAAAATAATACAAAAAAAGATACGCAATAAAAACACTTTTTTGATGGGCCACCCTACTGCTTTTCATATAAAATGCTGTAGAATGATCAGATTAAGAGATACAGATTTGGTGTCTTCGACAAAGTTGTTTGAAATGGCTAGTACTACAATACTGTCGAAAAAAGTATACCTCTATCTCATCTAGAAGCGAAGATAGTTTTTGAAAATATTAAAAATTGTTAGGCCACCCTAATATCGTTTTGACCAAAAGATGTAGAATTTCATTTTTAACAAATGCTTCTTAGACACCGAAGCTCGAAAATGCATCCCTGAAGCGGAAATAAATTATTCCTGCTAAATTTGTGTTCCCGACCACTGTGCGAGCCGCTCAAAGAGCCGGTTCATCAAAAAGAGCGAACGAACCATGGCTCACAAAAAAAGAACCGCGGTTTTTTTAAACTCCAGTCTTTTGAAAGAATCGTTCCAAGATGGAATAATTTTTAAACGTGTTATAAATATAATTTATTGAATTTGCAACAAATTCTAGTGTCAAATTTGTTTTTGTGAATTGAAAATACAATTTCAAATATTTCAATGCTGATGAAAAAAATAATCTAAACATTGTCCCTTGGTGTACTTTTTCAAGTACTTTAAGAAAAAAATGGCAGGTTAAAAAGGTGTCCGAAGCAACTCTCACATCAATTGAAAGACTCATTGATGTCAATATGTCAATATTTGAAAACCACTTAATAGTTTTTAAGCTTATATTTACAGTTTTCAACTTTTTTTTATTCCAAAAGTAAATGATTTTCTAAACGAAACTTTTCATTGTACTGATCATACATTAAAGTATTACTCGAATACAAATTTGAGCATTTCAAATTGCTTAACTTGTAAATTATTACGAAACTTATAGATTTTGCCTCTTGACCGAATAAACTTCAGCGTTGTAGACTTTATCGAACAAACCAGAATGTAGAAAAGAGTTAACAGAATATTTTCTCTAATAAAAATATCAGCATTAGTCCAATTTCGGCAGAAATAAACGCAATTTTAAAATTAATAGCAATTACTCCAAAGTCCTAGATTTTAGTTTGGATGCCATTCAATTATTCGAACGTTTAGGTTCGAGTAGAAATGTTGACATAGAGACCGCCAAGTACTACGGCGTTCAAGGGCATCTTCTCGTTTTGAGTTGATTTGTTTCATATAATTTATACATTAGAAATATGCCATAGGTTTAAAATATGCCATAGGTTTAAAAATCACAACATTCTTTAAAAATATCCTTTTCACCCATATTTTGAAAAAGAGCGAAAGAGCCGTTCAAAAGAGCGGCTCTTTTTAATGAGCGAATGAAAATGAGCGTCTCCTAAAAAAGAGCGGTTTTGCCCACCTTTAATCTAGTTTGAATAGCTATTCAGTCAGACTCTACTCAGTTCTTTAATCCACTGACAAATTATATTAATCTGTCAATGAATTACTACCGTGCCATCACTTATCCTGTAGAAACCGCTGATAAACTCTCTAACGCCGTATCGAGTGTCTTCATGAAGACCCCGCATCGAATCTGTAAGCGAGCAGCTTAAGAACGAAATTTATTGAACCTACTTTTTTCTGTGATTATGGTAGAAGCGCACCGTTAAGCTACTTCTCCCCCCAGCCAGAGCTAAGAGATCCAGGAGTGCTTACTTGCGGGGAGGTATTAATTAAAGTGTCGGTATTATGCAGATGACATGGCAGCACTGTCGAACTGAAAACGATCGGTTTAATTAGTGTGGTCGATAACGATTGGCAGCTTGGATGAGGGGGAAAAAATCGAATCGATACTACCAATAGATTGTGGGTTATTCTGTTTTCATTTAGTCGAGAAAAATCACTGTTGATTGCTGTTGGAATTTGCGGTGATAAAATGTTTAACTTTATTGGCAATTAAAACAGGCAATTGCAGGCTAATTAAACCTTGCAAAATAAAGCATTTTTAATGCTCGGTATGATTCTGATTTACCTTCTGCCACCGACAAGTGCACATTTCCTTTTACTGATGGAAGGCCGGTAACGATGGGCGCACAATCGTCCTCCAAAAAGGCACATAATTCACGGGGTTTTCCTCACCAGTTCCAACTTCCATCGCCCAACGTTTAGAACTGGGACTTCCGGAAGTCAACGTAAAATGGTGGATCGGATAGTGTGTGTAATCTAAAGCGAAAATTATTACCCTCACACATAATTCTCCGCAAAAAAATAGAGGAAAAGTCATACTCCACCACGGAAATGCTCCCGGTGGAGCGCGATATGGAAGCAGTGCTGCCAGCATCACGCTGGAAGACATTTCCGGGCGATGATTACCACGTGGTGCGCGCGCTCTGCTGCGGTGATTATGATTATGAGCGAGTATTATGGCGGTGGAACAGATGTAATGGTGATTGCATAACTTTGGGAGAATGAGTGTTTTTTCATTGTCCTTAGATGTTTGTAACAAACTAAAAAGCAATAAATATGGTGGTTTATAGTTTAATTTCAAATATAATATTGCTTGGCTTTTCCTAATAATTTTCAAAGTTTTTTTTAAACATTACATGAAATTTCACCATAAATCATTTTTGAAGAAATTCAAACATCACTCAAAATGCTCTGTATTTAATAAAATTTTACCAATTATTGCACCAAAACGAATCAGCGTATGCCGGTTGTACCATTGTTGAAGGTCCTTAAAGAATGTTTGATCTTAACAAAATTTGTCTTAAAACTTATATTATTTTGTGAAGCGATTATTGACTTCCACTTGACTTGTTTATCATTAATTAATGATAATTTTTCATAACATTATAAGGAAAACACTAGCATTATAAATTTTATTAATTTCAGGATTTTCGAATCATTTACGCATTGATATTTTTTTTAAATTCAAGGGACAAAAACCCGCAACTCAAGCTCCAATTAAAAAAAAAATCATTACTTACACTTATATACAGGGTTGCCAGGTTGCCAGATAGGAGAAATATACCCTTTCTAATCAAACAACTAACTTCGTCATATGGAGAGTTTGATGCTCGATTAAAGCTCCAAAAATACTATTTAGGCTATAATCTTATTAGCAACAGCACCGCCTCGAGTAAGCACGCAAATGTATGCCACTTACTGGCCAAAGAGATCAAATTTAAAGCACCTTTGATCATAATTTCTATTTTGCGAGACCATTTCTCATCATTTTGGTGGCATACACAAGATCCGAGGTTAACTGACGATTTCAAAGCGCTTAAGATATGAAATTGCTTCCAACTACCGGCAACATGTTCTTTTGCACATTCTACTTGAAAAATAATCCCGAAACATGTAAATATTTAGCAAGCGCCATCCAAAAAACAAACACGCTAAGTCTTTTGACGTTTCAATTTTGACTACCCATTCCAATCGAAGGCTGAAGAAAACCGAGCGAAAAGCGAAGGCAAATAAAGAACAAAGGGTGGCCACCAACACCACCAACATGCTGGTGCAGCGCCTGTTGGAGTGAGCAAGTGCTGCCAGGAAACTTTCGCTATAAATGCTACTTTTCGAGAGTATTCACTTAAATGTTCATGAATTTTGGCAGTACTAAACAGATCCAAAAGAGCGCTGGAAGAAAAAAAAGAACTCAGCTGAAAATAGAAAAATGGGCGTGGCCCAATGCACTCGACTGATTAAAACGCATTTTTGAAATATTTTTTTTAATGCTTGTAAAAGGAATAGCATAACTTTCAATAAAAGTGAAAATAAACAGAAATGTTCACAAGGAGTTGCTCTACTTGTTGGTGCACTTGGTTTTAGTGAATTTCAAGGGCACATTTCCCCTAAACCCGAGAATGCCAGATTTTTCAAGTGTTAGCCAGAATAAAGATTCATCCTTTTTGTGTTAGATTTTGCCAGATAATTAAGTTTATGCCTATTTTCAACAACTTTATGAACGAATTTAATTGAAAATAATAAACTTCATATAATGTATTTTTTTCTTAAAAAGAACGTAAATTAACCCTTTCTTAGGTCATAAAAACAGTTGCCCACCTGAATTCTACAAAACTTTTGAATTATTTCATATCTTCCGTACCCTTCACCATTAAGAATTGTTTGATTTTCGTCTGCAAGATTTTTTCAGATTTTGATCGATCTTTGCCAAATTTTCAACATGATAACTCTGCTTAGGGTAGAGTAGTCATCAATGAGACACGGGGAACAATGATAAAATGGCTCTCAGTCGTAGTTTCAACCAATCAGGCTCATATTTGGGGGAAAGGTGTGTCTACTGGATACACGTCTGCCATTATAGTGGCTTTGGTTATGGACGCTTCCTTGAAAAGTTATTCATAAATGTTTGATTCTGGGATGTAAAAGTAAATTATGGACAAAAATTACTTTTTCGCTCGTAGGCTGCCATTAACACCAAAACTAATATTTCTTCAAATTTCTTTCGACGTTCCATAGGGATTGAGTTGGGCTACAATGTCCTTTCATTAGGTTTGGCCAAAATTTAGAATATACCCAGTATCCAGGACTGTCTCATTGTTCCCCACTCATTTCAGCTCATGGGTAACAATGAGACACTTTGATTTTTCTTCATTAAACTTTTCAAAATCTATGGAAATCTTTCAAAACATGAATTAAAAGTGATTTTTGGCATATTTATTGAGTTTTAACTTCATTTAACCAAAAATACACAGTTATTTGGTATAAATATACGGATTTTACAAAATTTAAATACTTTTTAGTATAGCTTTTGTTAATTAAAGTTTCATGTTGGCAAAATTGATCTAAAATGTTCAAGGCAAGTTACCTGCAATGGAACAATACAAAAACATGATGTTTTACTAGAAAAATCTTGATTTTCGTAGTGTGTCTCATTGTTCCCCAGCTGTCTCATTGTTCCTGTCAAGTGCGTCTACAATGAGACAGTTGAATAACTCTGGCTGTAGATGTCGGATCGTTCTCATATTTTGGTCAATGTTAGAACACATTAAAAGAAAGAAAATGCAACAAAAAGCTCATTAAAAAATGCTGATGAAAAAATGAGAAAAATCTTTGAAAGTTGAAAACCAAAAGTGTCTCATTGATGACTACCCTACCCTATACACAACAATTTTATTGATTCTTTGTATAAACAAGTTTTATCTCAGCAACGAAATGACCAATCCAATGTTTCAAATGCAAATTTATATCAAATTTGCTCAGACCATTATCAAATATTTGCAGAGATAAGCACTTAGTGGCACTTTCCAAATCAAGTAGGGTCTTTCTTTTAATGTGTTCTAGCATTGACCAACATATGAGACCGATCTAACGTCTACAGCCAGAGTTATTCAACTGTCTCATTGTAGATGCACTTGGCAGGAACAATAGAACAGGTGGGGAACAATGAGATACTCTACGAAAATCAATACTTTTCTAGTAAAAAATTATGTTTTTGTACTGTTCCATTGCAGGTGACTTGCCTTGAATATTTAAAAGCAATTTTGCCTACTTGAAACTTTAATTAACAAAATTTATACTAAAAAGTGTTAAAATGTTGAAAAAAATCATGTATATACAAAAAATAACTTTATATTTTTGGTTAAATGAAGTTAAAACTCAATAAATACAGTATGTAAAAAAAGTATTTACACCCCTTGGGCACTATGTACATATTGTGATGAAACATCTAAACAATTTAATGATGACAGAAACCTAGTACTACGTTTTGTTCAGAAACTCATGCCAGACATGTTGCTACAAAAAGCTCATGAAAAGATGATTTCTATAAAAAGTTATATAACAAATACTATTACGAAAATAAAAAAGGTGCAAAAAAAGTTTGTACACCTTTCGAAAAATTATCATAAATAATGTTATTTGTTGACAAATCACCATAAATCCAGTCTCCCAACTCCAAATAGGCATTTTTGACTGATTAAAAAAATAATTTGCATTGAATATAAAGTTTACTAACTACTTAGTATAAAAGTTTATATAACTCTGGAAATTCTATAGAAAACTTATCTTAACTTAATTTTGAAATCTTCTAATTCAACTAAATGTCAATATATTACCATAGAATTGCTAAATAAACATTTTGGAGTGAGTATAACACCGTTTTGGGGGTATTTGTATCGATAGAATAGATTTTTCGTTGGAATTTCGTACCAACCTGGAATTACGTCGTCGGAAAATCCGCCGGCATCTGAACCGGTCCACAATTCACAAGTCAACCTATGTGGCATCAGAAAGGGCATAAAATTTCCGATCTTTTGATACCCATACATCCAGGTTTTCTATAAAACCCACGTTTTTAAATACCTAAGCAAAAACGTTGTTATGGTTTCGTTTGAGCAACCTGTCAAAAATGTATGGAATTTCGTAATTTTTGTTCTCGTGGATCAAACTTACTTTTTGCCCAGGTATTTAAAAACGTAGGTTTTAAAGAAAACCTAGATGTTTGGGTATTAAAAGATCGGAAATTTTATGCCCTTTCCGATTCCACATAGGTTGACTTGTGAATTGTGGACCGGTTCGGATGCCGGCGGATTTTCCGACGACGTAATTCCGGGTTGTTACGAAATTCCAACGAAAAATCTATTCTAGCGATACAAATACCCCCAAAACGGTGTTATACCCACTCCCAAATGTTTATTTTGCAATTCTATGGTAATATATTGACATTTAGTTGAATTAGAAGATTTCAAAATTAAGTTAAGATAAGTTTTCTATAGAATTTCCAGAGTTATATAAACTTTTATACTAAGTAGTTAGTAAACTTTATATTCAATTCAAATTATTTTTTTTAATCAGTCAAGGATGCCTATTTGGAGTTGGGAGACTGGATTTATGGTGATTTGTCAACAAATAACATTATTTATGTAAATTTTTCGAAAGGTGTACAAACTTTTTTTGCACCTTTTTTATTTTCGTAATAGTATTTGTTATATAACTTTTTATAGAATTCATCTTTTCATGAGCTTTTTGTAGCAACATGTCTGGCATGAGTTTCTGAACAAAACGTAGTACTAGGTTCCTGTCAAACTTTAAATTTTTTACATGTTTCATCACAAAATGTGCATAGTGCCCAAGGGGTGTAATTACTTTTTTTACATACTGTATGCCAAAAATCATTTTAAATTCTTGTTTTGAAGGATTTCCCTAGATTTTGAAAAGTTTAATGAAAAAAAAAATCAATGTGTCTCATTGTTACCCATGAGCTGAAAAGAGTGGGGAACAATGAGACAGCCCTGGATTCACGCCCTATGAAATGACGAAAGAAATTTGGAGTTGTGATAGTTTTTGTGTTAATGGCAGCCTACGAGTGAAAAAATATTTTTTGTCCATAATTTACTTCTACACCACAGAATCAAACATTTATGAATAACTTTGCGAGGGAGCGTCCATAAAGATAGCCACTATTATGGCAGACGTGTATCCAGTAGACACACCTTTCCCCCAAATAAGAGCATTATTGGTTGAAACTACGATTTGTGCGAGCCATTTTATCATTGTTCCCCATATCTCATTGCACAGTGGTCCGAAACCGAAATCTAGCGTGACAAAATTGATAGCGGCCACACGTTAAGATTTAGAGCTTTGGTGTCTTCGGGACAAATGATCAGGGTCAATAGGGGCATCTTTTGGTATGGTGGGCATTAGGGTGGTCCCAATTTTGGGGTGGTTCAGAATTTTTATTTTGGCGGGATGACGAAATAACGCTTTTGTGTCTTCAGAAAAGTTGTAGAGAACACCATTCTGAGCAACTTTGCTGAAGAGCACAAAGCTCTATCTTCAAACGGGAAGTTTCAAGAGCTATTTTTGTAATACAGGTTGAAGTGTTTATGAAAAAATGAGTTTTTTGAATTTATCAACTCAGGCTTGTGTCGTAGCGAGTTGGTGTCTTCTAAACATTTATAAAGCTTATCAAAACACACATTTATCTTCCAAGAGAGTAAAAATCGAACCTTTAAAACGAAAGTTATAGCCAAAATACGACGAAAAAGACGCCATTTTGAAATGTGAATAACTCGAAAAGGTGGTGGAGTTTGACCTCGCTCTTAGAAGCATCTGAAAGTACACATTTTAGAGTACATTTGCTGAAAATATCTCGGGGGTCTTTTTTGTTTAACTTATTTAATCTCAATTTGAAAATGAGCATTTTTTAATCGTTTTTTGCCCATAACTTTTGATAGAATTGACCAAAATTCATTTTTCAAGAATAAAAATGTTCATTTTGACAAGCTCTACAATTGTCTACACGGGCTCAAAAATGTACAAAATGATCTAGTGGTTGTAAAAGAAGAAACAAGTTTTGGCTGAAATATTTCAGGAATCAACAAAATAATTAAATTTATTCCTGAAATATTTCAGCCAAAACTTGTTTCTTCTTTTACAATCACTAAATAATTTTGTACATTTTTGAGCCCTTTTAGACAATTGTAGAGCTTGTCAAAATGAACATTTTTATTCTTGAAAAATGAATTTTGGTCAATTCTATCAAAAGTTATGGGCAAAAAACGATTAAAAAATGCTCATTTTCAAATTGAGATTAAATAAGTTAAACAAAAAAGACCCCCGAGATATTTTCAGCAAATGTACTCTAAAATGTGTACTTTCAGATGCTTCTAAGAGCGAGGTCAAACTTCACCACCTTTTCGAGTTATTCACATTTCAAAATGGCGTCTTTTTCGTCGTATTTTGGCTATAACTTTCGTTTTAAAGGTCCGATTTTCACTCTCTTGGAAGATAAATGTGTGTTTTGATAAGCTCTACAAATGTCTAGAAGACACCAACTCGCTACGGCACAAGCCTGAGTTGATAAATTCAAAAAACTCATTTTTTTATAAACACTTCAACCTAAATTACAAAAATGGCTCTAGAAACTTCCCGTTTGAAGATAGAGCTTTGTGCTCTTCAGCAAAGTTGCTCAGAATGGTGTTCTCTACAACTTTTCTGAAGACACAAAAGCGTTATTTCGTCATCTCGCCAAAATAAAAATTCTGAACCACCCTAAAATTGGGACCACCCTAATGCCCACCATACCAAAAGATGCCCCTATTGACCCTGATCATTTGTCTCGAAGACACCAAAGCTCTAAATCTTAACGTGTGGCCGCTATCAATTTTGTCACGCTAGATTTCGGTTTCGGACCACTGTGCATTGATGAATACTCTACCCTAACGGGAAATGGCAACGTTTTTTTAGAATTACTTTTGATGAAAAATACAATTTTCAGAATTAAGACGACGCCATCAAATCAGTTGTCCAATTTTAGAAAAAATAGTTCCTTTGTCATCAAATATTTCAATATCTTTACGGTTTCGTAAAAAATCAGAAAAAATCAGAAATATAACAAAGTGGACCTCGGAGTTGTGATCAAGGACTAAAATTACTCCGAAGAGCAAAGTTTAATGAAAATCAAAGAGAACTCGTGGGAAGTGCTGTGTGAGTTGGATGAGAATGATCCCTGTTTTAAGTAAAAAATAAGTTTGAGGAGTTTTCAGATTAACTGGATTACACCAAGCAACAAAAAAGGTTTGTGCTTCAGGACGACTCATGTTGCAGCATGGGGATATTCTCTAGAATAACCTTCTTTTGGATGTTTTCAAAATTGTTTGATTCTGATTATTAAATCCCAAAACTGGCTACAGGTATCAGAAAAGTCCAAAACTCCGTTTAACAGTGCAGTGGACTTAGTTGTCTGCCAACAATCAAACGATCCATCAAAGGTCATAACATCGAAATGCACGCCCTATTATGCCCCATAAATGCCACGAACAAGTAGATTCATTCAACATGGTGGTGATCTCTCGCCTGTAAATCAATTCATCCAACCTTTTATTCCGGCCCAACAATTCCGATTGACTTTAGTCACTCTCACCCAAGTGCATCACCGTTTGACCTCTTCTGGGCTGACAGATTGGCTCACAGTCGGTTCGATTGTGTTTATATGGTTTTCGGAGGGTCAGACATGATTAATTCGTTCCCGCCGCCGAACCACGCACAATAGAACGTCCGAGTCCTTTGTTCAGGGCATGATGGCTTGGAGCAATCGCCACTTCAGTGACTCGGACGACTCGACCGACTTCATCAGTAGCAGCTGACGACCTCAGACGGCGACGTCGAAATGGTATTGATTCCGGCTTTTATGGTTAATAACCGCTTATTTATGGCACCCATCTGGTGTGTGTCACTTACAAAACACCTTTTGGGTTGAAATACTTCGTGTGGTACACGGATTCGCAGACAATGGCCCTACACGAGACTTTAGAGCAGTTCTCTGTGGAAAAATATATAACTTTGTATTGCACTTCTTAGAATATCAGTCAAAAATTTCAACATGCTGATATGTTCGAACTTGATGAATTCTTGATAAATTCTTGCGAGCTCGTTCCAGGGAAATTTTACTAATTTATAAAGAAAATCTCACCAAGGATTAAATCCTTGCAACAACTCGCCCTAAAAAAAACAGTGACCACCGTCTTTGTGATTCACTTGTTGCCCGTGGTGATTGCCCCAGAGGTCATCGCGCAGATATGAGTAAGTGCCCCTTCGACCATCCGGAGTTGCCATTTATGGCAAATATGGCCACCGCTGACAGACGAAGCGTCGTTGGCAACAATTGTGGGCCACTCTGGGACCTGCGTGGGTGGTTATTTTTTATGACGATTTTTGCCTTTTGGGAAAGTGCGACGAATTACTGTGTCTGGAGTCTGGAGGTTGAATTATGGGTATGAACGTCCCCGACGTTGACGTGACATACGGGTTTGCGTACGAGACTTGAAAGTAATGGCCAGTTTTACGTCACGAGCAAAAAGGATAATTGAAAACCGTTGTTTTATTGAGCTTCAGAGTGAAAAACTGTCCATTTAGCATCTTTTCAGCTCGTTCAAAAGGTGCCAAATTGCAGAGTTGCACTTCTCCTCACAAATGCAAATCGAATTCAAAGGACTTCCTTAATCCAAAAATAACCTAATCACAGAGTCACTTGTCCACAAAAGTCGGAAGTCCACACACCGAAGAAATCACTTTCCATGGTAACTCTGTTCTGCTACTTTGCCAACCCCTTTGGAGAAGAGAGTACTGCATGCTCACGTTCGAAGGGGAAAATAGGTTAATTTCCTTCTGACGACATTCGACCAACCAACGGCAACGACGACGACGACATACTTGCATTCAGTTGGGAACTGAAACTGCGATGTACCGACCGGTGTGGTCTACTTTCTTCCCAAGGGGGAGCGAGACCCTTGCAGAAGGGGTGCAGGCTCTGTTTATGGAACAAAAAGATCAGTTAATTAATTTTCATCTCAAAATGTATACATAAAATCAATTTTGTGGCACCCCCAAGTCAAATGAGTACGCATTAAAAAAAGGATAATACTACCTTAATTCATGAGAATATTACTTATTTATACACATGAGCAATGCTCTACCAAAACCGGAAATGGATTTTATTTGTATTTTTTGATTTGGCTCAAACTTTGTGGGGGCCTTCCCTATGACCAAAGAAGCAATTTTGCATCATTAGTTTGTCCATATAAATTTCCATACAAATTTGGCAGCTGTTCATACAAAAATGGTACGTATATATTCGAAAATCTGTAACTTTTGAAGGAATTTTTTGATCAATTTGGTGTCTTCGGCAAAGTTGTAGGTATTGTTAAGGACTATTTAGAAAAAAATAGGTACACGGAAAAAAAAATTTCCCGATTTTTTTATTTAATTTTTTTTCACAAAAACTCAAATTCCCAAAATACGTATTTTTTGGTTTTCGAGATTTTTTGATACGTTTTAGGGGACAAAAATCCGCAACTTTTGAGCTATAGAGAAAAATGGTCAAAAAATCTGCCGCCGAGTTATGATTTTTTGAAAAACTGGTGATTTTTGGAAAAAATCGAAATTTCATACATAAAATTTTTTTGACCTCATTTTTTTATGCAAAATTGAATTTGCAATCGAAAAGTACTTTACAGATTTTTTGATAAAGGGCTCCGTTTTCTAGATATAGCCACCGAAAGTTTGATTTCAGCGAAATATTTGCAGTTTTTCGATTTTTAAAAATAGTGACCATGAGTGATCATTTCTAAAAATATTTTTTTTTGAAAAGTTCAGAATATTTGCTATAAAATTGTCTAAGAGACATTGAAGATTGGACCTCTGGTTGTTGAGATACAGCGGCTTAAAGAAAAAGAAACACGAAAATTGAAGTTTTCTAAGTCTCACCCAAACAGCCCACCATTTTCTAATGACGATATCTCAGCAATTAATGGTCCGATTTTCAATGTTAATACATGAAACATTCGTGAAATTTTCCGATCTCTTCGAAAAAAATATTTTGAAAAAAATTAAATCAATACTAGCATTTTTAATGGGCATAATATTCAAAGTTTGGCCCTTTTAAAATGTTAGTCTTGATTTAATTTTTTTCAAAATATTTTTTTCGAAGAGATCGGAAAATTTCACGAATGTTTCATGTATTAACATTGAAAATCGGACCATTAATTGCTGAGATATCGTCATTAGAAAATGGTGGGCGGTTTGGGTGAGACTTAGAAAACTTCAATTTTCGTGTTTCTTTTTCTTTAAGCCGCTGTATCTCAGCAACCAGATGTCCAATCTTCAATATCTCTTAGACAATTTTATAGCAAATTTTCTGAAATTTTCAAAAAAAATATTTTAAGAAATGGTCACTCATGATCACTATTTTTAAAAATTGAAAAACTGCAAATATTTCGCTAAAATCAAACTTTCGGTGGCAATATCTTGAAAACGAAGCCTTTTATCAAAAAATCTGTAAAGTACTTTTCGATTGCAAATTCAATTTTGCATAAAAAAATGAGGTCAAAAAAATTTTATGTATGAAATTTCGATTTTTTCCAAAAATCACTAATTTTTCAAAAAATCATAACTCGGCGGCAGATTTTTTGACCATGTTTCTCTATAGCTCAAAAGTTGCAGATTTTTGTCCCCTAAAACATATCAAAAAATCTCGAAAATCAAAAAATACGTATTTTGGGAATTTGAGTTTTTGTGAAAAAAAAGTTAATAAAAAAATCGGGAAATTTTTTTTTCCGTGTACCTATTTTTTTCTAAATAGTCCTTAACAATACCTACAACTTTGCCGAAGACACCAAATTGATCAAAAAATTCCTTCAAAAGTGACAGATTTTCGAATATTTACGTACCATTTTTGTATGAACAGCTGCCAAATTTGTATAGAAATTTATATGGACAAACTAATGATGCAAAATGGCTTCTTTGGTCATAGGGAAGGCCCCCACAAAGTTTGAGGCAAATCCAAAAATACAAAAAATAAAAATGGTCGAATTCGGCCGGTTTTGTAGAGAATTGCTCACATGAAAAGATGAAAATTTACACACATTTAGAGTTTTACATATTTTTCAACATTCCCAGATGTGAAACAATGTTTTTTTTTGCTCGTACGAAATGATTTTTTTGTTATCACATCATCACATTACAATATAAAAAATCAGGGGTAAAAATTTCTTTTCAACATTTTTATAAAAATATTCAAAAAAATTTGGGTAATTCTCCACCAATTCACATGAAATCGGAAAATGTTGCCCCAACTCCTCATCATGAAACTATGCTCTTAGGGGTAATTTTGGTCCATGATCACAAATCAAAGGCCCATTTTTCGGTATCTCGTGACGGTGGGGCAGTACGACCTCTTTAATTTTTCTGGATTTTTACTAAGAGACGTTTTCAGTGATTTGTAGCTCGAAACCGTGAAGAGATAAAAAAAAAACGAAACTATTGGCACTACGCCCCCCGGGGCATGGCCTTCCTCTAACGTGGGATTTCTGCTCCAGCGCCTCTGACGAGACAGGAGAAACCGGGACCGACGTTTTACTTCACCATCCGATAGAAGCTCAGTGGATAAGGCGGGAATCGAACCCGCGTCTCATAGCATCATCGGGATCGGCAGCCGAAGCCGCTACCCCTGCGCCACGAGACCGTGAAGAGATAGAAATTTGGTTTCAAAGCGACTTTTGAGTAAAATTGAACGCCTTATTTCATGGCGTACTTATAATTCCGAAAAATACACATTTTTAATCTAAATAGTAAAAAATCAGTTTTAAAATCACTGCAATTTTCAGTTACTCAACTGTAAAAAATCGTGAGATATGACATTATAAGGGAAATTTGATGTACTTTTAGAGGCAGAAATAGCCCAGAAGGGTCGTTTTTTTCATCTAGAATATTTTTTTCGTTTTAAAATAACGTGTATTATGTAGCTTTGCATGGTTATTTTTTAGATTGTCACAATGTTCTACGAAGATGTAGAACAAACAAAAACAAACATTTTGATTTGTAAACATGCTGGGTTTGTATGTACTCTTCCAGGTTATCAGAGTTTTGATTTTTTTTTTAAGTGATGATTTTTACCATTTTTGTCCAGCTTTTCGATTTTCCCCCCTAAAGCTCAATCGTGTGTTTTTAATGTATTTTTTCGGAAAGTTCAGCTTATTTTGCATAAGAATGACCTTTTGGACGATTGTTGTGGCTCGTGCACTTCTTGTATGTGGGATTTTTCCAAAGTAAAAAAAATATATAAGATACTGTCCCTCATCATAAAATTATTGCTTTTTTTTTGTAAAATAGTATCTGATTCTAGCAATGTACGAGTCACAAAAATCGTCCAAAAGGTCATTCTATTGCAAAATAAGCTTAACTTTTCGAAAAAAATACTTTCAAAAGCACACGATTAAGTTTTAGGGGATAGAAATTCAAAAATCTGGTCAAAAATGTTCAAACCCACCACTTTTTTAAAATAAAATTAGTAAAATTCTGATAACTCATGAAGAATTTGTCGAATTTGTTGAAGTTTGAATATCCGAAAATAATTATGGAACTTTGAACAATTAAACCATGACCTACAAAAATCGCATTAATTTTATTTTCTTGCTGTTAACATGTTTAGAAACAGACACACATGATAACATTTTTTTAAATAGAAAAACTGCAAATTTCAAGTTAAAATCAAACTTCAAGTGGCCAAACCTCGAAAACGGCACAATTTATCAAAACTTCTGTAAAATACTTAGTAATTGCAAATTCAATTTTGCATTAGAACTGCAATCAAGCAAACAATGAGAAAAATAAAAAAATAAAAAATACTGATATTATCATTACTTATAAACTTATAAAAGAGCTCAGAAAAAAATATTTTCAATGGTTAAATATTGAAATAGTACAAAATGTTAAACCTGCCTCTATTTTTCCTCAAAATAAAAATGTACGGCTTGCATTGCAACCCCCTTCATTGAAACAAGATTTTAGAAACATGAACTTGAAAAAATAATTGCAGCTTACAAAATTTAGCAATAAATGTTTTAATTACTAAACTAACACGTCCCCAAAACCAAACCCTTCACCCTAGCCATCCCCAAAAGGCAGTGCAGGAATAAGCACCCTTCTGGGTGCTACCACCGGATGGCTTCAATCACTGCTCAGCTGCTGCTACGACACCACCGCCGTCATCCCCAAAAGCTTGTCTTTCCTTAAAACACCCTTGCACTGTGACGACGCCAGCAAGTCTTTACGAGCTTTCGAGATACTCTCTTCCTCCGGTCGGTCGGAGAACGAAACGTGACCGTGTTCCAATCATCTGTCCCACAAAAGTGGAATTCGATCGGATTTTGTGGCTTTGTTTGATCGGGAGGGTTTTTGTCGTTTTTCTTGGCAACAGTTTGGTACTTACAGTTTAACGAGTTCCGTGGGAAGGTTGACCGGGATCGCCTCCAGCCCGATGCCCCGGCAGGTCAGGGCCACCTCCTCGGACGAGCCGGCACACTGGCAGCCGCGGACCTGCCAGGGCTTGCAGATCTCCTTGAGGGTGCGGCCGACGATGCCGTACTGCTGCAACGCCTTCTCGTACATGGCCTTGGCTTCCTTCTCCGGGTCGGACGACGGAATGAACAGGGTCTCCTTCAGCATCATCTTGGTCTGGCTGGTGGTCTGAAACGTGGGACTCACCAGGGCTCCCAGCGCTCCCTGCCGTTGCAGTGCTGTCCGGGCGCAACTTTGAAACAGCAGCAGCACCAGCAACACCAGCACCACGTGGCCCTTCATCGTCAGGTGGTTGGTGAACTGCTGGACTGCCATCTTCCCCTTTCCCGCACACAACCACACACACTAAACCCTTTTCCTTCCTTTCTTCCGTAGAACAATAACCCCAAACCCCGAAATCACTTGTTGTAAATGTACACTAAACGGCACCACTGACCACGGCTGGCAGCACTTCTGCGGCTTCGACTACTGATGGGACGCGGCCATAAAACGCGGCGAAATTTTATTCTCATACTTCCTCCTCGCCGCGTCCCGCCGTCACCTCCACCAGATCTACGCCGACGACGACCCCCGGCGGGGGAGCTCCTTCTCGAGAGAGCGAGGTCCAACTGTGCGGCCGCGAAGCGTGCGTGAGTCGTCTACCGCTGCTGGGTACGCGCTAAATGATCTGTAATTAAGAAAGACAACAAAATGAGCATGAGAATCGGGCGAAACAGAGCAGGGAAGAAATGTGTGTTGGCAACGGCTAATCGGAACGGTGATGCCCCGTGAATCGGTTGTTTGATTTTGGGGAATTCCTCGAACAATAGTGACGTAGATATCTAAATACCTTTTTTTAATTTTAGGTTTTATAAAATATATCACAGTGGGTTCACTTTATGAAAAAAAAGTCCACAAAATATTAATAAACCCGAAGTCGGAAAGGAATCGCCACATTATTTCTGATTTTAAACAATCAACCACCCGGAAAATTGTCCCAACACGCTCCCTCGACAAACGTGTTCAAAAATCTGTCCCAGGCTATCACTTCCAGTAACGTGTCTCATTACCATCCAGATTGCGTTGCCCGAACGGTTGAGTAAAGCTGCAGATTAATTGGTTTGTCACATTTAATCAATCTCAAAAGTTGCGTAAAGAGTAAACTTCGTTCCAGTCCGAACTCTGTTCGCGTGTCTTTCATGCACTTTCTGTACCACAACCACTCCGTGCTGGCCGTACTATCTTGTCGCACGTCGAATTTGGGTTAAATTAAGTTAAGGACGCCATTTTCCTCAAAGTTCGATTTCAATCCTCCGTGCATTGTTGTCACTCTGCTAATCAAAGATGTTTCGATCTAATCGTGCTATCTTGACACACCCTGCAAATCAAGTGCGACAGCTGACCAAAGGGATTTTAGTCAGAACGCTTTTGACACACGTACATGCCCGACTACTGTAAACATTTTTTATTATATCTCGGGACTCCGGAAACCAAACTTTAGGACAATGCACAGAATCATCAGCCAAAAAACGTGTTTGTTATTGTTTACATTGCGTGCTCAAATTTTTGTTTGTCCATGGTCAAACATTAAAACGCGTTTTTTCTTGGAACGTCAAAAAAGTGACGTGCGACAAGATAGCACGATCACGTCGACTTCAGCTCTAACTCTCCGATAATGACTCTCCATTTTTTGTGTCAATCTGCATTTAGAAACATCTGCGACGGTTGCGAAGATCTTCGCGCAACGTACGCCCGGACGATCACGCCGAGGCGGTTCCGCAGCGTTGTCGTTGTCATCTTGGCGTTTCTTCCGCGTGATCAGATTGACAGATGCGCCGCCGCCAACGTGCGCGGTGATGGTAGCCGCGATGATGGAAGGCCTTTTACTTTGACGTCGAGACGACTCCGTCACCGATTTTGGTGTGAGCCGTTTCACCGAAAGGTCATTTCATCGACAGAACCATTTCGTCGAAATTACTCTTTTGGACAAGGACGCTTAATTTAAAAACATTCGGTGAAATGACCATTCGACGAAACGACCCAAACTCGGCGAATAAAACCGTGAAGGCCAACCTGTCCGTCCCGTGGACGTCTCGGCGGCAGCCAGGCCCATCATCCCGTTCTTCTCTGCCGAATGACGCCGGACAACCCACACGACTGACGGCGGACGACTTGTCGTGCGGTCGGAGATTGTTTTGAGCGCAAAATGTCAGCCGGGTGACATGCGCAGGGAAATTGAGCAATTATGCTCACGTTTATCATTAGCATCGACAGGTCCCGGGCGGTGGATCTTGTCCAAGGTGGACTCCGGTCCGTTTATTTTTTTTTCCTGCGATGAGTGATGGGCCATTTAAATTCATTTCAGGTGGTTTTCAATTTCGACCGAAACGACCCAATCCGCGGAAGCATTCATCGCGCAAAAGCTCAATGATTACCAGACACACGTCTTAAGCGACCCTATCATTTGGAGAATCGCACTCCAAAAATGGGCAAACCTCATCATTAACCGGAGACGCGGCCACCTTTAAGCCGTCTGTAGCCCTCGGGGCAAGTTGGCAGGAACCCCCGAGGGGAGCCGGCCGATCAACCGATCTTACGTAATTGGGTCCGGATGTTGTCACACTTTGGAGTGTGTTTTGGGGTTGGATCGTACGAAGGCGCTCATTCATTAATTGGTGGCGGATTGACCTCTCCGTCAGCTCGTTAACTCTGCGAAAATCGTTTGAAAATTGATGATGGGTTGATCGGTGGTCGACTTAACTAGATGATCGAACAAAAAGGACAGTTCTTAGTTTTGTTACAGATCTTCTTATCAACAAGTGTTGAGAAGCTGTAGTCGGAGTTAACTAATAGTTACGTTACTTTCCAAGGACTCACCACAACTGTAAAATATACTTCAAATCCAAAAATCGCTTCACAGTACCCATCAAAAATCCAATCAACTCCACCGTCGGCCACCTTCAAATGTGGAGCCTTTCACCCGCAGATACGCCGCCACATATCACCACTTTAGGTATTGAGTTTCAAATTGAATCTAACAACTGATACTTTGAACCGCACCAACAAGGTCACCACCATCAGGTAGAGACCCCCCCTTCCTCTCATGACAGCTTCGGAGCCCAAGCCATTGGTGGGCCCTTTTGTGGAGACCCCGCTACTACATCTCTCAGCGGTCCACATGTGTATCATTTGCCCCGGAGAGCCAGTTTCTGCTGCCAAGCGTCAAGGTGAACCGCAAATACCTGACGCTGTACGACCCCCTGGCCCCCGTACACACGAGGGGCACAGTTGATTCATGTTTCCAATCGATCATTATTTTACTGACCTTTCTTTTGTTTACATTTTTGGTCAATCAGTTAATTTCAGTTCACTACCAAGTCTGGGCACCGATTTTGGACAGCGCAGATCGGATTCGACTCGGGCAGGTTCTTCTGTACGTCAAACCGAGACCCTCCCCGAACGTAGAGTACCACCGCCTCATGTGTGGCGCGTTGAACATGAACCTGAACATGAGCGGAATGACTAAAATACGTAATAATACCTGCGAATACGACAGCTTGGACGTCACTAGCGCGTGCAGATTCTGCTCGAGTCGAGTTGGGAGATCTGTGTTCTTCAGACGTGGACGTCAGCAACAGTCTACGAGAGGGTTGATCAAGATGAATCTGGCTTGTCTATGGAAACAGATAGCTATTTCACCTGACCAAGTTTTAAGACAAAAGCTGGAGCAAGATTTGTGATATCAAACCAACAGTACAGATTGAAGATAATTTGTTTTCAAAGAACTGCCACTAAGCTGCACATGCTCAGTAATGTTAGTACTGCACATCATGAAGTGCTTCAAGCTCTTGAACATCCCCACAGCGTCACGTCATTCTTGGAAGACGCTGAGTAAGGTGTGTGTTAAAGCGGCGCGCCGTTGTCGTCGCCGTAGGTCTTGCCCCTTGTACGTGGCTGAATTTGGAGGCTCTCCGGTGACTGATTCAGCGGTTGCGTGAGGGACGACGACGGGACGGCCGAGGTGGCGTCTCGCTGGTATGTGCCTCAGTTATTCGTACGGTTGCGAAATATAATTATCCTCGCAGCAGACGCCGGTGGTAATCTGCTTTGGTTTGCTTTCTTGGGCACGTATGGCCAGGGGTTGTTCAGAGGGGGGTTTAGAGTTCTTATACTTTTGAAAATATCCTGATTTTTTGGAAAACTATAAAACAAAAAAAAACAATTAGCTTTAAAACGTATAGTTGGATTTCGAAAAATCGAAGAGTTGCGATTTTGGGTTTCTACTGTCTACTGTCTACTGTCTACTGTCTACTGTCTACTGTCTACTGTCTACTGTCTACTGTCTACTGTCTACTGTCTACTGTCTACTGTCTACTGTCTACTGTCTACTGTCTACTGTCTACTGTCTACTGTCTACTGTCTACTGTCTACTGTCTACTGTCTACTGTCTACTGTCTACTGTCTACTGTCTACTTTTGCTCTTTTGCTCTTTTGCTCTTTTGCTCTTTTGCTCTTTTGCTCTTTTGCTCTTTTGCTCTTTTGCTCTTTTGCTCTTTTGCTCTTTTGCTCTTTTGCTCTTTTGCTCTTTTGCTCTTTTGCTCTTTTGCTCTTTTGCTCTTTTGCTCTTTTGCTCTTTTGCTCTTTTGCTCTTTTGCTCTTTTGCTCTTTTGCTCTTTTGCTCTTTTGCTCTTTTGCTCTTTTGCTCTTTTGCTCTTTTGCTCTTTTGCTCTTTTGCTCTTTTGCTCTTTTGCTCTTTTGCTCTTTTGCTCTTTTGCTCTTTTGCTCTTTTGCTCTTTTGCTCTTTTGCTCTTTTGCTCTTTTGCTCTTTTGCTCTTTTGCTCTTTTGCTCTTTTGCTCTTTTGCTCTTTTGCTCTTTTGCTCTTTTGCTCTTTTGCTCTTTTGTTCTTTTGCTCTTTTGCTCTTTTACTCTTTTGCTCTTTTGCTCTTTTGCTCTTTTGCTCTTTTGCTTTTTTTATGAACCCCTGGCCGTTCATTGAAGAAAAAAGGAATTCAGTGACACATCGAGCACAAGATTTAGCTCGTACCCCCAAAACGTTGCACACCGTGTAAGAAGCATGTGAACCACGTGCAAGGCCGTTCCAGAGATCGGTATAGCGGTAGCATTCTCACATATGTGACATAGCAATAAAAAAGGGTGGACTGGTCGGTCGGTTCGTGATGTTTTTTTGCAGTAATTAAAATGATTAACCACGGGTTGCGCCGCATGAGCGAGAAATTATGCCCCGCTTTGCAAACCGACTGGAAGATGGCAATTATGACCAACTTATTACTTTTTATTTCTCCGACGGCCGGCGGTTGGGAAAGGTTAACGGGCACTGATTGAATATTAAGCGAAGGAATATTAGTATTCTGGGCCAAAGGTCGCACATTTCAGGGGTCGTAATTGGTAGGTTGGGATACGTGAGAATAAATCTGACCTTGAACTTTACGATTCATCGATGTACAGGCTCAAGTTCAACAAAGTTTCAACTTAAAATTTCATTCAGAGATAGTTTGATGTGTCACCCTATTTTTTAACATGGAACTGACAAAGCACTGCTAGCGGCCAAATAGATTGGTTGAACCTGCAGAAGCAAAGCCAAAATCCACGTAGATCTGCTGGGTCCAGCCCGTAGCTACGTGCCAATTCGTGACGTTCATTAGCCACGCCACTGAACCGGCACGTGCAATCAACAACTCCGAGCGATCCGCGCCAGCGTTGCCAAATCGGCGGTATTTTGGAAACAATTCTTGACAAGAAAAGTACTAACCATTCGACAGCTGTGGGATCGTTCTGCGGGTCAAAAGTACCAAATTGACAAACAAACAACCAATAATTCGTCATGCCGAGTTCAATTTGGAGCAGAACTGTTGTGATTCGACCTATAACAACCCCACCGGCTATTAGACAGACGTCGATCAAATTTCAATTCCCCACCCTCCCTGGCCTGGGGAAGGGATACTCCGTCATCAGCTGTTTCACACCGCTAATCCAATTCGAACCGGTTTTCCGGGCCCCTGTCAAACGCCGTTCAATAAATACGCGTGTTGTTGCAATAAATAGTTTCGGTTGTCATTGAAATTTTTAACCTAGCCTTTGCTCCCTGAGAGCACCCTTGACACTCTGTCACACGCCGGGCTTCTCGTGGGGGACCCCCAGGGGTTCTCAACGTGTTTTCTTTGTTCTCGAACCTAGAGGTTCTACTTGGAACCACTGTAGAGATCTCTCAAGAACAAGCGTAACAAGCGTATGTGGCAAGGAATGTAAAACATGACTAATGTTGGAAAGTTATTAATAAATATCTGGCGCGCACCATCCGAATCCATCGCGGCGGCGAGAACCTTCAAAGAGAATGCAAACCAGACACCACCAGGTTGGAATCAGCAGGTCGGTAAGGCAAAGTTGGACAAAATTAGAGGTGTACTCAACCGTGGAATAGGCGCAGTATGCCGGCCCGAGATGGTGTGAAGTGACAAGACGCTTGCCGGTCAGGTTTTCCCATTACCCAGCACGGGCCCCAAACTGGGGGGGAGCCGCCCAATTCCGCGTGAGGAATAAGCAGGTCACAGTTGAACACTTCATGCAAAAGTTAACAGAAATGTATTCAGAACAACAACTCATAAGAACATTTTGTTTTTTTCTTAAAATAAAGATACTGCCATTTATCATAAAATAGTAGTTTTTGCAATTCCGTCGTGAAACTACTCACTTTTCCTGTCATTCTTGATCAACGAAATAGCCTACTTTTCTGTACCAAAAATAACAGAATCGAATAGCAACACTTTTCAAAATAAATGCTGAAAAGATCTACTTTTCAGCACTTGTTTCGAAAAGTAACACTTTTCACTCAGTGTGTGTTTTTTGGAATTGCAAAAAATGTTGTATGGAACTCGTTGCAAAACTAGATTTTTTCAGCACTCTTCGTATTTTTCCAACTCGGTCAACCTCGTTGGATTAATGTACGACTCGTGCTGAAAAAATCTCTTTTTGCAACTTGTTGCATAAACTACTATTATGCAACAAGTTGAAACGAGTTGCTTACAACATTTCTTTGCAATTCGAAAACGCATTTTGAATGGAATTTTATGCCAAACATCCATGTGTTAAGTAAATTCACCGTTCAAAACAAAAAATATTGAAAAACTTTGCTTTTCAAATTTTAGTGCGGAAAAGTAGAATTTTTCAGTACTGGTATTAAAAAGTATTAATTTTCTATTCTATTATTTTTGGTAAAGAAGAGTAGGCCATTTCGTCCATCGAGAATGACAGGAAAAGTTAGCAGTTTCACGATGGAACTGATTTTTTACACAGCAGCCAAGGAAGTTGTTGTTTTCTTATTCCAAAATTGTTGAACTTACGGACCCAATCCTGAAATAATTTGGTTATTAAATTGACAGATTTGGTTGTAAACCTTTAACGAAATAGTAGCTTAGGAGATGAATAAAAAATTAAATCGATAGTTCGATAGTAGTTTTGAAGATACTAAAAAGTCTGTAACAATAATCTGGGTGCAAAAGCTCTGGTTGATGTGCACCGTTAAGCAATGCACAGCCACAAAAACGTCAAAGGGTCATTCTAATGCAAAATTAGCTGAACTCTTCCATTTTTTTTTTTTTTTCAAAAGCGCTTGCCAAATTGAGTTTTGAAGTTTAAAACGTAAAAAAATGGTCAAAAAAAGAGCACAAACTGAAAAAAAGATTCTCCGAATTTTTGTTATTGAAAAACGGGACTTTTGGTACCCAAACATGTTTAGGTCATCGCTGAAATTTTAGAGTTATCGCAGTTTTAGTGAAAAAAGTTGATTTTGCAAACTAATCACCATTCATTTGCGTCCAAGACAGTTAAAATCGATTGAAACGGCACGGAGTTATGATTTTTTTAATTGTGTTTTTTTGCGAAAATTGACGAAAATAGCTGTTTTTGGGACCACTCTGGCACGGTGTTGGTCACCCTAACGGCCAAACTAAAAAATACGGTTCCATTTATTTCGGCTAAGGAAACCCCAAAAAAATGAGCCCGATCGGAGAACTTTTTTTCGGTTTAGGCTATTTTCAAATGGAATTGTTGTATACATCAAATTTAAAAGCCTAATATTATCGAAATATTTAATGTACCTTATGGACAGATTTTTTTATAAACACCAAATATTTGGTTAAGTTGTAGGTAACGACAAATCTGGAAAAAATAGCTACAATCTCAAAAATAAAACAGTTTTTATCTCTCATTCTAGCACAAAAAATATTTGCAGGAATAAAATATTTTCGAAAATTTCCTTTTTTTAAATAAGGCTGTTACAAATATTTTTAAAAATCAGGGGACAGAAAAAATATTTTTTCAAAAAACTTCAAAATTTTCATGGAAATTTAAGTGCAAGTGCAATTATTGATATACAGCACAGCAAAAAAAAAATTCCGGTTATAATTTTTGTTTTCCTCAACTCAAACAACTGAACTAGTGTAAAATGCATTTTTAAACACTTTTTTCATTCAAATGTTGAGATGGCTTATTATTTAAATTTTTGTATTTTTTTTTTTTTTTCAATATAAAAGATTATGATAGTGAAAATTAGACTAAGATGAATCACCGCAGTATTCTTAGAACGCTCCAATATGTTTAAAACTTTTACAAAACAAAATCGCATCACATTTTGACTTATCCACGTGTACCAATCTACTCATTCAAAACGCTAGAAATATTCGTCGCAAAAACAGAACTAGGCCCAACGTTTGTTGTGTTTACGTTCACTTTTTTTTTCTTCTAACCTCATAAAACAGTGAGGTGCTGCCGCGCCGCTTCTCCTCCCTCTCGTTTTTGGCACACGACCCCCTCCTTCTCCATCTTGGAGGGGGACCTCCCCACGGCAATCACCGGCGCAACTTTGTTGAACCGCACGACCACAGTATTTCGTGGTCGTTGTGCTATCTTGTCGCATGTCGATTTTGGGTTAAATTGTGCTAAAATCTTCATTTTTAAATCACTCTAACCTTAACCCACCGGCAGTCGCGTACGTGTACTTTGTACACACTTTGTAACGACACTTGTAAGAAATGCCAAAATACGCGACTTCCCGAAGGTTAACTTATGTGCAATTTTCCTGCATGCAAGACAGTGAGTAAGAGAACAACTCTCTTTGTTTCCGATTTCTATCGTTCTCTCTCGTTTGCTCCCATATAATTCGAATCAAAATTAGCAAATGAAGCAAAATTGCAAATATGGAGCAAATAAATGGCAAAGAGAGGAAACAAGTGGTAAAGAGAAGAAAGTTTCTCTGTTGCTCAATTCATTTCGTCACGTTATTTGTTCAATCAAATGCACCATTATTTAAAAGTGACATGCGACAAAATTGCACAATAGTGACAATTTGGAGAACCCCCGCGAGAAAAAAATCAAACACAACATCAACGTCGTCATGCGTTTAGAGTGGAATAGATTTACGCGCTGTGTATGTTGCTTTTGTTGTTGATGTTGCGTTGGATGTTTATTTGGAGAATGTCAGCTACCCATTCTCTCTCTCTCTCCACCACACTCGTCAAGGTGCTGCTCTCTGATCTTTTGTGCCGTCTTAGTAACGACGTGTGTGTGTTTGTGTGAGTACGCATGTCTTGTCGGTTTCACCTTAACTCAACGGGGTGTTCTTTCCTCTGACGCAAAGAAAAAGGAAACAAACCTTAGAGAGGGATTGCGTTGGTTGATTAGACGAATGAATTGAAGTGTTGTTGAGAGCAAGCTGATTGTGTGATGATGGAAATCTTCTGAACGAGCGCGAAGATTGAACGATATGATTTTGGCTCACAGAGAGGGGGTTTCTATGTATAGGAATTGGTTTAAAAAAAATAAAGATATTATAGTTGAAACCTATTTTTAAGTGCCATTATTTTTTATATAGTTTTTTTTATAGAACGGGCGATTTAAGTACACAATTGAGAGGAGCAATTCTTCCAGAAATCTTCCGTTTTTTTGTAGTTCCAAATATTTGGCTGAAACTTTGTGGATGACTTTGTTTTGAAAAATTGGTACGGGACCATCCATAAACCACGTGGACACTTTTTTGGGAATCTCTTACCCCCCCCCCCCCCCCCTCGTGGACAATTGTCCATACAAAAAAAACTTTTTTCTATGGATCGTGGACAATCGCCATACCCCCCCCCCCTAAAGTGTCCACGTGGTTTATGGATGGTCCCTACGTCCAAACAATTATTTTAACAAAAGCGATATGCAATAATTCAAAAAAATGTTTCTTGTAAACAAAAATTCTGAACGATTTGGTTTTTTGTAGATGTTACAGCCATTGATTAGAAGGTCACTACACTACAAAATGGAAATGTTTCCGACAATTTGCACAAAAGACATGGAAATGACCCAGAAATCGCTAATTTTGTAGAGGAAATCTAAGAAATTTTACGAAAACTCAATGAAAAAAATCACTTTTTGAATTTAAATTAAAAAAATCAAGCAATTTCGCCATAAATATCATTCTGCGCTTTGAAATTTGTGACAAATTTCAAAACCCAAAAAGTCAACCAGTAGAAGCACAAAACCAGCAGCAAAATCAAACTCAAACAGCTCATGAGTACTTTTCACACTTCCACCGGCTGTTTCCTGCCGCGCGAGGATGAAATTAGTTTGTAAACATCTAATCCATTAAGTGGCGCGAAAATCACGCCAACAAACGACCGAAACGCGACTTTTCCCGCAGCAAGAAACATGACATGGGATGACGCGATGTTTGCCAACTTTTCGCAGTTTTTCCTCCCCCTTTAAGATTTACGTTTTCCTCCTTTCTCTTTGAGTAATGACTAAGCCGAGAGAAGCCAAAAAAAAAACGGCAGAGTCTCAAGATTTTTTTCGAATTAATTATATAACACTTATGAGATATGTGTGCGAACTTTTTTTTCATGTCTGACGCCGAATTATTTTTATTTTCGTGGCTTAGATGTTTAGGCTGGCACACCGGTTCGGCGTTTCTGAAAACATTTCACTAGCGTTTTTTTTTTTTTCATTCGCCTCCTTTCCCTAACTTTCCTTAAGTCTATCCACATTCCTCCTGGCTCAGGTCAGTTTTTTATAGTAGGACAGTTTATATTTTTGGTTGGCGGTCATTGGCTCTTGACGCTGGCAACAGGTCCACACGAAAGAGAGCAAAAAAAAAGTTTGTTTGTTTTAGCACCGATTAAATGCTACAAAATATGTTGCAGGGGAGGACTTGGCTGGCCGAAAGCCGTCACACGGCGGCGGTTAGCGGATTCGACGTTCGGACGTTTAATGTTTCCCGCGACTAATTTATGGCAGCCAGGAAGAGTTTCCATGTGACACACATTTCGTTGACCGGCATGACGACATTCGGCCCGGTAGGGGTGGCATGCCGGAAGGTTGGATAATTGGCGCTATTTTTGGAGTGGTTCAGGAGGAGAAGGCTTTAAGGTGAAACGTTTAGTCTTCGAAATTCATTTGAAATTTTATTGAAATTATAATTTTGAAGTTGAACTTAACTAACATTAAATTATCTAACTGTATCAAGATCGTTTTTAATATTGTTAAAAGCTTGAAAAAAAAATTATGCAACATGTTGCAAAAACATTTTTTTCTGAACGATTCATAAGTTTATCCAACGAGGTTCACCCAGTTGAATAAATACGATGAGTACTGAAAAAAGCAAGATTTGCAACGATTTGTAAACAACATTTTATGCAATTCCGAAAAAATCCTTTGAATGGAATTTTAAATTGATAAACCATGTGTTAAGACTATTTACCGTTTTGTAAGCTGCAAAAAATGTATGGATACTTGTATGGACGAATGAATGATGCTTAATGTCTTCATTGATCTAATCTAATCTAATCTAATCTAATCTAATCTAATCTAATCTAATCAGACCGTAGCGCAGCCAATCTTTCGAAAGGATCCTGGAGAGTGCCATAGGTTAGATTACGCCTAGCACTCTTCTTGTTATTTATTAACATTTGTAGTGCGCCATTGCATCGGAATGCATTGAAACATCACAAGCGTTAAAGCGGCCAGGCCTACTGCGTAAAGCCGTATCGCAGAGATGATTCGTAATTGGGTTGAGTTTGAAAACTGCGAGCAACAACACAATTCTGAATCGACAGGGGAGGAAGAAGCGGGGGAGGACACCACCATACGCTCCGAGATTTGGTTGCATTCGTTGGGAGCGCCATGCTAAGAAGGTTTGGTACTCCGGGACTCTCTGGGATAAAACATTGTATTTCCACGAATGCCCAGGACACTATTTGCCGAGGTAATAGCGCCACAACTTGCTCTCTGTAACAGTATTCCTTATTCCAGTCCAAGTTCACCAAGTCGTCATGGCCTTGTGGTTAGCATTTTTGCTTACCAATCCAAAGGACGGGGTTTGAACCCCGCCTCGAGGGACTTTGATTTTTCGTTCATATTCATCAATTCTAATTTCTGTCATTTCTAATAATCTGTCTTATTTCTAAGCTTTCTCGTTAGGAGTAATTAGTTGGGCATCGAACCAAGAACCATTCGCTTACAAAGCGAACACCGTAACCAGTCAGCCACGGCCGCTCCGAATGATGCAAAATGTCTTCATTGGTAAAAAAAAACATACTAAAAGTTTCATCTTAATCTTAAAATACAAAAAATAAATTTCGAATCAATTTGTGAATTTTAGGAAGAACTGCTCTGTTGTTGTTCTTAAATGTAGGCGTACATTTTGAGGCTATGCCGAGTATTATGAATACAACGAGTGCTGAAAACTCATGTTTTGCAAAAAGTAACATTTCATATTTTTGGCATTTGGCCTGCCTTTGCGACAAATTTTAAATTTAATTGAATCAAGTGTTAGTAAAACGTCAACAATTTTAAAATCTTAAAAGTTTCAAATGTATGTTCATTTTATTAAACTGTCCTTTGTCATAGAGGGATTTTATTTGGCATGAGATTATCTAATGTATAGAAAAACAAACGCTGAAAGAGTCATCCAAATTAGATATTATGACAGAAAACAGACGTTTTGGCTTGATCCACCGTGTGTAAAAACATGCAACGGTGTTATCGAGAATGGCAAGCCGTTTGTGGCGCTGTCGTCGCAGAAGAGATTTGACAACTCTCCCGCGCTGCTCTCAAGTGTAAACAACATTGGAAAGCACGTAGTTGGGTGTATTTTCATTCTCATCTAAAATTGCATGCATCTTTTCATCGAGACAATCGATGTGTAAATCAAAAAATAGTTTTGAAATGTCGAAAGTTATTATTTTGAGTATCGCTTCAGATAATTGTTGGTTAATTTCAGAGCAAAAAATTAAATCTTTTAAAAAAAAACATCATCAAAATCAAGTTGATGAGAATCAGAATGCGGCTCCTGAAAAAAACTGTGGAGCACTGCAGTATCCAGCTTTTTAAGCGAAAATGGCGTTCGAATGGTGAACGCCCGAAATGTCAAAATCACGCAGTGGTACCAACATTACGAAAAAAGTGTGCCATGGCATGACAGCCGCATTTTTTTTCTAATGTTGGTGCTACTGCGCGATTTTGACATTTCGGACGTTCAACATTTGAACGCCATCGTCGCTTAAAAACCTGGATACATTCAGGCTTATTCTTGCAAGTGGCAATAGAATACGAGATGGCGTTAGTTTATCAACCACCATGTTTTTACACATGATTTTTAAATTATTTTGTTCTAGCAGCTACGTCTGTTGTCTGTGATATTATGAATATGATTCATGACAGAGCATGTTTGTTTACAGCGGTTTATGTGTAATTATCTACTACTTTGAAAGAAATATTAATGTAAAAGGAGGATGCAAAAAATACAGACGGTCTGCTGGACCAGTAGAAAATCTCCTTGTTGATATTGGAGTCCTACAGCGATCCAGCGAAAAAAAAAATGCTTATTCTAGCAAAACAGATTCCCCAAACCTCCGAAAAAAATCGAAACTGGTACACTATAGTGTTTATCAGCCGGCCGGTTAAACTCTTAAAAATTCGATCTAATTTGACAGGCTCCGAATACGGGACCGTGGTGTAGGGGTAAGCGTGGTTGCCTCTCACCCAGTCGGCTTGGGTTCGATCCCAGATGGTCCCGGTGGCATTTTTCGAGACGAGATTTGTCTGACCACGCCTTCCGTCGGACGGGGAAGTAAATGTTGGCCCCGGTCTAACCTAGAGGGTAAGGTCGTTAGCTCAATCCAGGTGTAGGAGTCGTCTCCCTGGGTCCTGCCTCGGTGGAGTCGCTGGTAGGCAGATGGACTAACAATCCAAAGGTCGTCAGTTCGAATCCCGGGGTGGATGGAAGCTAAGGTGTAAAAAGAGGTTTGCAATTGCCTCAACAATCAAACCTTCGGGCACCTAGTTTCAAGTAGGAATCTCGCAATCGAGAACGCCAAGGCAATGCTGTAGAACGAATAATTGGATTTTTTTTACCAGCGAAAAATTTAGGGATTCCAGGAAATTTTTCTGCAAACTGAGAAAATAGAGCTAAATGCACCGAACTTTTTCGCATTTTGGCGTGGAATATTGCTGATTAAATTTCGAATCAATTTGTGCAAAATAGTGTATATTCGATTTATCCGTAGAAAGATACAAGCGTTTGAAATCTCGTTTTTTTTCGCGCTCAAAGTGACGCTTTGGATAGAATTTTTGAGCTGTTAATAGGTCAGTAGTAAGGAAACCAAATGCCCTATGTCAAAAAAGTGTAAGTGTGTCAGGCTTGTTTCTACCCCTAAAGACAATTACTGCATCAGACTGATTTATTCCAAACCAAAAAAAATCAATAACATGAAACTTCACAGTTTTGAAACCGGACACGATTTCGATTATCTTTCTAAATGTCCGCGCGGCCGCCTCCTGGGAATGGCTGGTGGCAATGGCTGTCATGTTTCTGCCAAAGTGATCGGAGTGCATTAATTGTCAACTGGATCCCTGGCACTAACATAAAGTGAGCGCAAGCTTGCGTGCAGCAGAGGCTGTCTTCACGGCGCCGGTGGTGCAACAGCTCATGGTCCTTGGAGTTCGAACGGAACTAGGGTAAATTGGTTGAATTTGGGTTGAAGTTTTAATCGAGTTTGGATATTAAGAAATGATACCAAGAAACTAATAAAAGCAATTCCTAACATGTTGGGACTGTAAGTTTAGAGGTTAACTCCCAAAGGTACAGGTAATCGCAGACCTTAGCCTCTAGACCACAATTTAACCCAACTTGAATACAGAAATTAAATGCTACACGCGTGAAAACTATTACAGTGGCGAGATTTATGAGCTTTCTGATTAATTTACTCCGGACACGACATCGTGGTGCCGGATTTAGGGAGGGGCCCTCTGCGCTGAACAGCTGCGAAGTTCAGTCGGCATTTGCGGGAGTGGCGTCCGGACAGTTAAATGGCAACGCCACAACTTGGACGGTTTAGATCACGACCAACGGAAACGATTCGTAACGCACTTGAGCTTTGAATGGATTTGGACGTTTAGATTTGAACTAATACCTAAACATTAATATGAATTTTGAAAGGTCCCGCAAAGTCATCATAATCTTTAAACAAATTTTAAAATAATTTGCCAGTAACAACACCCCATAACATCATATCCCCTAACGATGATCTAAATATTACTCTAATTTTTAATTTACATCTTTACGAGCCATGTTTTGCTCTAATGGATTTAAGCCCGGGATATACACGACTAGTAAAATCCGGTCAACCATCGCAATACACCAAAATAAGTGGCCATAAATTCTTGGTCACTTTCCCGCCCTTCCCAAATATTGCTCGCACTTTTGAGATTTTTTTCGTATAATTGCTCCAACTCGATGGATTTGAAAAATGTACAAAACAGCTCAAAGAACGCTGAAATAAAGTGGTTCGGATTTGCTCGAGAAGCCATAAACTTGACAGAGGCGGAGGTTTAACTAGCCGAATTTGCTCGATATTGATGAGCAGCTCAGCTGTTTTCTAAACCCCGTCACAGCACCCGTTTTGGCAACTAATGGACTGTCAGCCGGTGGAAGTGCGATGGTGTGATCGGTTACAGCCGGAGCTAGATTGAACGATTTGTAGGGTGACGGTTCTTGGATACTTGAGTGCAAAATAAGCATTTGACAGGGAAAAGTTACGATCTGCATTGAAAGAAGGAACATCTAAATTAGAGTTTTCAGAAGCAGATTTTTCCTGATCTGAAAACTAAACTCAAATCTAGGATTTCTTTAAAATATAACAATTTTTATTATTTGTTTTTCAAAACAAATTCATTTCAGAAAATTTCAAATTCCAAATCTTCTGTCTGTATCTTTGTCCGACCCACAACATTTAAAACTTAAGTTGCAGGAAATTTTTATTTCATGAAAATTTTGAAATAGGAAACAACACCTTGCAACTGAATAAAAAAAACAGTCATTTTCTATTCAAAATTCAGGATAATACTAATTATTTCAATCAATATCACAAGTCCATCCACCGGACCAGATCGGACGCTTTAGGAAGAAGTAGGTATTTTCATTGTATGTGCCGAATAAACATTTCACTAAAAGTTTATTTTATTGCATTAAAATGTATGGGAAGAGCCCTTTATTTTTTGCAGAAATAACAACAAAACTAACCAATTTTTTTCAGAAATTTGAAAACTATTGAAAAAACTTTATTTGCAAAAAAATTGCAATTTTTCGTACTTGACTAACAATTTTTTAGGTCATGTCTTTTTTTGGAAAAGTAAACTTATTTTTCGAATTATTAATAACCCAGAAGGGTATTTTTTCATTTAGAACATTTTTTTTTTCATTTTAAAATTTCGTGTTTTTTTACTTATTGGTTATTTTGTAGAATATAACAATGTTCCACAAGGTTAAAGGGCAAACAATAACAATACACAGAAAAAAAATCATGGTAATATTACATCTGGGAAGAGGTACATCTTTTATGTCAGAAAAAAGGTGTAATTTTACCTCTGGAAATGTGTAATTTTACCGCTTTTCTGGTGTAATGTCACTTTTTCAGTCTAAATTGAGGTAAAATTACATCATAAAAGAGGTAATATTCAACCTTCCAAAATTACAGCTTCCAAATTTACATTATTTTTTTCTGTGTATATAAACATAAGGGGTTTTCTTGTAATTATCACAAGTTATCTCGATTTTACAAAAAAAAAGTTTTGAAAAAGTTGGTCATTGGTCGAAACTTTTTTCAAAAATCATTTTTGTTTTAAATTTGGTAATTTTTTATAAAATACAAAATCCGCCAGAAAAAAATATATTCTCGAATTACATTGTTTTCCTATCAAAATAATTCAAAAACCTTTCATGTTATAAAGAAGGCAAAAAATAGCAGTTTTATTTCGAAATCCCAATAGTCTGGTGATCAATAATTAAAAATCTGTGAAGGTTTAAAAAAAACTATTTTTCTAATTTTTTTGTAACTGTTCTATTATAAAACAAACAAAACCTTAAATAAATTAACTAAAATTTCTTTGGTCCAATAAATGGACATCATTCTCTTAAATAGTTCAAAAAACTGCTAATAATTGAAATAATACTGAGATTCATAGATACTAAATTTTTAAATAGTTTAAAACTCATAGACATTTTTTTTTCTAAACCAATTTGTTTTCAAAAACCCTGGTCTGTTTGAAAGATAGCAAAAACTAATTAAGTTAATGAAAATCCCATTTATTTAAAAAAAACAGCTAGAAGAAAACAAAACCTTTCAGAAATCGATATTATTTTCTAAAAAATCCTAATAATAGCTCTCGTTTGAACTACAATTCAAAACATTTTTCTGTGTAAATTGTAAAAAAAATGGAAATAATCGATACTGCAAAATTATAGCAAACTGTGAGCAAATATGCCCTGGACCTTAATTTTTAATTTACCATCAGGCGTTGAGGTTCAATCAAATATTTACGTTAAGACTTTTTGAGGAGGGAAGACATTTAATACTCTGTTACGATACTTGTATTTTAATTTTAACGTGAACGTTAAATCAAATTTGGGGGTTCTCAGAAGGTCAAAAGGAAAAGTATTGACAGCGGCACAAATTGGCCTTCTTCACTCAATTTGGCCAAAAATCGACGTGTGAGAAGATATATCACAACCTCGACGAAATGTATTCTTTTAAAAGTGCGGAGTCATGAGAAAGTATATCATTAAAATTAACAATTTTGCATGGACAAATTAAACATTTTACGTTAAAAACACGCCGCTAAGCTTTCTCGTCTTTCTTGGTGTCCTATCCACGCTCGAGGTAATCAACGTGCGCCGACCGACGATTTAACGACCCCTCACGACTTCACATTTCACAGTTTTAAATCCAAACCCAAAACGGCGTCGGCATCGGCGTAGGAAGTTTATCGATTTATACACTTATCCAAATCAGCCATAACAGCCGAAATTTTGACTGCTTGAAATTGCTCCGTTTTTTTTATTGGCGGCGTTCAGCGCTGTAAGTAAACCCGAGCAAGTCGTTAAATTTGGCAATATTTCGGAGCCGGCTCTTGATGGAGTACGCAACAGTTTATCGGGATTAGGTTCGGTGGCGGTGAAGTCTCGGGGAACCAAAAACGGACGGACGGAAATTAATTTTAATTGGCCTCATTGGCGGCGTAATCGGGGTAACCACATGATAGGCATGAGGAAAGAGTTTCTGATATCCGTGTGCTGACATGTGAGTCTTTTTTTGGGACATAAAAGGAATGTGCAGATTTGGAGTGATGAAAGGTGGTTGAGTTAATTAGGCAAAAATACAGAAGAAAGATTCGGATCTGATTTGAAAGACTTCATCAACAACAGATAAAATCTCCCTAATTAGCTGAAAAGCAAATTGGAGTGTAAACAAGTCAAGCCTATCGAAACCTTCAACGAAGCTCGTTAATGAGTAATATAAATTTTATTTTGTTATTATTTAGGCTCGAGTAAAATAGTTCAAAAGCATTTATGTTAAAAAGATCAATTTTAGTACAAGGATCAAAAACATGACTACAGATAAATGTAGCAATAAAATTCCATAATATTCTGCATAACATGCAAAAAATCTCCAACTGATCCCCTAAAAACCCCTTAAAAACCTGTGACCTAATCCCGGTGAAAACAATCCATCATAGTCACTAATCGAAAAGGCCACCGGTGACCCCGTATCACTGTCATCCTTAGTGTCAGCTATTGTCCCCTGCCCTTCGGTCGGCATCGATGACAGGGTCCTCGTCAAATCGGAAATTGTTTTCTCCAACATTTTTTTTTTCTCCAAGCAGTCCAGAACTCCTTTCCTAAATCGGCCCAAAATCTGAGCCTCGGCCAATCATCAATCTGTCGTCATCAATCAGCCTACGAGCGCCGACTCTACCCCGGGGTGACTGTAATGGATCACCTGACTGTCGGTGCCGCTGGACCCAAATTGAGCCACCTTTCTCCGGGTTGATTGGGCAGGCACGAGTTTCACCTGCGAGCACACACAGTTCTTGGCGATGTACAAACGTCGTTAGCGTTTCGATTAACGGCATGCCGTGCATGACGGAGAAAAAAAAGGTCACACTCAAGGATGTCTAACATGCAAGGTGGCGGGCGGTTGTGGGGCACTGTCTTAGTTTATCTGTTTGGGAACAGTGATGGGAAAAGAAACTGGCAGTGAAATTCAAGCTTAACTAAACTTGGTCCAAATCATTAAAACCATTACAAAAAGTTACCATTTGTAAGACTTTTTTTAAATTTGTGTTTTTATTAGAATTTAGCAGTTCTGTTTCAGGATGTTAAATTTGCAATTCAGAGATTTGGAGAACCTTTCAACTGAGATCAATTCATAAGCCTTTGCAGGGAAGGTACATTTTTCTAAGTTTTGATTTTGCTAGCTGAGTGCTCTTTTAGGGAAAATAAATTTTGAGAAAAAAAAATCCTAGATCTATGTTTGATGACTTTTTTGTAACAAACTTCAAGACTTATTACAATCTTTGCAACAATTTAAAAATTAAATGTAGAATACTGAGAATCATAACAAATAAAATTACCCATCATACTCTAAGCCAAGTTTAAAAATATTTCACGATCAAACTTCCTATAAGTCGGTTTTAGTTGTTGCCTGAGTAAACGCTATAAAATTACTCGAAAAATTAAGATTTTAACATCTAGACCTTCACGTAAACATATCGACGGTATCGTTCGATCCATCTTGGGGTCCCATTAAAAAATCCTATCAAAAATTATGCTGCTTATTAAAGTACTTCATACTGAGCTTCTATGGTTTAATGTTTACAGGTTTCGAGTGGAAGGTCGTGGTTTCAAACCCACATGGCTTGGCAAATCCTTTCTCCTGTACTCTTCACATGTAATGGAATCAACTGTTTTCTCTATAATTGCCCTGCAGAGCTCGATGGCAAGATTGCAAAAAACTGCTTTAAAGGAACGAGATTTTGAGGGATAGCTAGGTAAGTAAACGTTAAATGTGTACTTCTGTTCTAGCCGAGGTTCTAGCGATACATTTGGATATAACGATTTTTGTTCAAGTCCAGTAGATTGAAAAAGGGTGGTTTTAGAAAGAAAACCCTTCGTATTACAGTCATCCCACATATTCGGAACACCCACAAATTCGGAACACTTTTATGATAATTTGTCAATAGCATGCCAAAAGTAGCTTTTCTGTCGACCTTACTATTTTTAGAACCTTCATTTGGACATTATCTTGCTATTTCACTAGTAAAAGTTGTTTTTTTGAACAAAAAACTTCATTCCATGACTATTTTGTCCAGAGCAGCAAAACACTGCCTCCAAATGGCCTGTTTCATAATTGTGGGATGTTATTGTGCCTCCCACAATTGTGGAACACCTGAATTTAACTGATATTTTCACAAAAAAAGTTATCAAACCATGTACAAAACATCACTAAGCTTGAGTTTCATTGGTTTCAGTGTGTGAAGTCATTATTTGGTAATAAATATGTACTCCTGGAGAGATCCAAAGTTTGTTTACATTCGTAAGAAAAAAGTGTTCCGAATTTGTGGATTTCAAGGGTCAAAGTAATTCTTCAAAAACTTCATATAAAAGTTAAAATTTGCAGATGTTCGATACAGCATTCGAAAGATCGCAAGAAAAGCTTTCAAATGAAGGCAAAAGCGAATTATTAAGCTCAATTATCGATTTGCTATGATTTTTTGAACATTGGCCGATCTGGAAACCGTTCCGAATATGTGGGATGACTGTATGTATATATTTTAGAAGACCTATACAATGCATCTAAAAGATTGAAGATCTGACAAACCAATCAAAAGTTATGATTATTAAAGGTGAAATGGGACGCCAGTTCTTGGACAACTTTCATCCAACTTAAATCAATTTCTGAACTCGTCAGATGACTTGCTATTGACCTATTAAGCATCTACAAATAAACAGAACATCGTAAATAACGCCATTTTTCCTGAAGCGGCTTTTAAAAAACTCGTGGTGTGCTTGTTTTTGAGACAACAGTTTTTTTTATAAACCTGAAATCAGGTTACATACATGTAAATCAGCAAAAATGTCAGAGGTTGGTTTGAGCATGAGCATGAGCATGAGAGACCACCCATGGTTGTCCTTCTCCGTTGCTGAACAGGACCGTAATATCCTATCAATACAACTGACCATACGCTTAAACGATCTAATGGAGTTTCCCTTATCAACAGCATGTATGAATGCGTTGAAAAGATAAAACATCAAGATCATTAAAACTAGATCTGAAGCAAATAGGTTACAGTCATTGGCCACCAACGGCGCCCGCCATGTCAGTTTGTAGATCTCGGGGGGATTGGGACGGGAATGTTAGTTAGCACAGGTTGCTACAAAGGGTGGGTTCTATACGATATCCACACCCCCACGTGTGCCGGAAAACTACTTCTACTTGGGATTTTGTTAGTGGGAAAGGGTAATGGCCAGGATTCATCATAAAGGATGATGATGCGACCCAATAATCAATAAATTTTGTTTAATGATGTGATGTATTATGCATTCTCAAGGCAAACAGTCGAAGGATGCGGATGAGATTATTCCCGGTTATTTGGTGTTGAGTTTAGCATAAATGATTCAATCTTAGACAGCCGGCTGTGGAAAGATAAAACCAAATAAAATGCGAAAACGCGAAACCGCTCGGACCGAAAAACACACACAATCGGGATGAAAAAAGACGGAAACAGCAACGAAAATCCGGCTTGCTGACCGCGACGCGAACCGTTCAAATTCTCCAAAGCAACTGTCAAACATCGCATCGAAATACACACACAATCGGGGGGGAAACAGAGACGGAAACGGTAACGAAAATCCGGCTTGTTTACCGCGACGCGAACCGTTCAAATTCTCCAAAGCAACTGTCAAACATCGCATCGAAATACACACACAATCGGGGGGGAAACAAAGACGGAAACGGCAACGAAAATCCGGCTTGTTTACCGCGACGCGAACCGTTCAAATTCTCCAAAGCAACTCAAAAAAAAAAATGTCAGAGGTTGGTTTGAGCCTCAAACTTTTTCAAAATATACATTTTCAACGATTAACAAAATAAATTTGAAGACATTTGGTTGTATTAGAATTTTCAAAAAAAAAAACGGGTGCCACGATATCTCAACACTGCCTTGACAAAATCGGCTCAAAATTTTGGTGAAGACTCGTTAAACCAGTCCTGTGTGCATGACGAAGGCCGATTTTTAAAAAGTTTATTTAAAAAAAAAGATAAAAATATTTTTGTTTTTCATATAAAAAACGAATGTTTTTGATTTTTGTATTTTTGAAAAATGTAAAATTTCAAAATCGGGCTTCGTCATGCACACGGGATATGTCTTGCGAGTCTTCAACCAAAATTTCAGCCAATTCGGTCTATCCCATCTCGAGATATCGTGGCACCCGAAAGTCAACTCGGTGTTCAGAGAAAAAAGCTCGCAAAGTTTGACAATTCGCTTTGCGCATGGCAAAATTTTCAGCCTAAATCGTCTGTAACTTACTTTAATCATGAAATATCTTCATGAAACTTTCAGGAGTGATTGAAAATCATGTTTTGAGTTGATTTAATAAATTTTCTGTAATATAAAATTTTGTGATTTTCTACATGTATGTAACCCCTTAATAAACTCGACAAATCATTTGCTATCTTTATATTTATCGTCTTTAACAGACAGAACATTACCAAAGTTTTTTTATAGGTTGGACTTTGGAATTGTTTTAATTTGTTTAAAATGTTTTAAACTGACTTTCTGAAACACCCAAAAAGAAAACAATCATAATTTTGTTACTAGGACCTTTAAAAAAAACTCATGTCGTAGAATGAAGTAAAAATTATCACCGAAACTGAATTATTTGTTCATCTGTACTTAGTCGCATGGCTTGCGTACGGAATTAACATTTTCCCCATTTCCTGTTCACTTATTTATTTATTTATTATTTTCAAATAATTTAACAATTTTGCATTCAAAAAACACCTGGATAAAAGCCAATCACTGTTAAAACTATTTTTTGCTATGTTTTAGAAGGCTAAAAGAGGCATTTCTGAGCAATAGTTTAGGATGGTGCAAAATCTGAGACAAGAGTTATGATGATTTTTGATAAAGGGAAAAACAAGTCAATGAAATTTCAAAAATCATTTAAATTTACAATTGATAATCACAAATCTTTTTTTTAATGTTCCTTTTTCAAGGTGAAAGTGATTTTTTAAATGTGAATTATGAAGGATAAGCACCCATGCAAAACATGATTTTCAAGAGCTAAGAATTTCCTACAATTTCCTGTTTTATGACATTGTTGATCGGACTACTGGTTAATGAGAAATTGCCTTTAAAAATTGTAAAGCTGGGGAAAATTATTGTTTCTCAGTGTCATCGAATTAGTACTTATTTTCAAATCACGCTATTTCGGAACGGAAAAAAATAAAAAAATAAAAAAAAAGTATCAATTTAGCTACTTCCTAAACTATAGCGCAAAAAAATACTTTTAAGTTTCAAAAATCATATTAAATCATTTCTAAAACTACAAAAATCATTTTGGCAATTCAACTTTTAATGTGAAAACTTCTCATATACAGATTTTCAAATCTTCCATAACCATTTTGAATGCCCAGCTTTCAAAATTGTATGGCGATCTGTATGAAGAGACTAATGATGCAAAATTACTTATTTAAAGTTTCATAAAAATTTAAAACAAAATTAGGAATCTCGAAAAAAAACAGAAATTCAGTTAAATTACTGAAAGAACAAAAATGTTATGTTTTTGGGAAAATTAAACTCAAAAAATTAAAAAAACAGTGACTTTTCCAACCCTGCTTGCTCCACTTGCTCCGAATTTTGAAGTCAGCTCAGCTGCTCGAAACCCGAAACCTGAAACCACGTCGCACCGTAAACAGAAGGTAGTTGAGATTTTCCTGGGAACTACAGTAAAGCAAGTGGTCGTCGTCCCAAGAGGGGTGCTGGTGGTGGTCTCGGTGGTTTGCCAAGATAAGAACAACCTATCCTGCCGGTTTTTTTTGGATGTCTTTCGGAGGGTGCCTTTTTGACACGTTCACGTTTTGCGATAACAAATTGAATCAGACTCGTTGGCTGGCTTACGCTAATCGTGTGGGGGGACCCAAAAAAGGTAGCAGCTACTTGACTAAGTATATAGACTAGGTTAGCAGGGTGTGTAGAGACATTGTTAAAGCAAAAAATGGAGGTGTCTGGCGGGAGGTAATTCCAGAGGGCTATCTGAATAACTTCATTCATACAAAGTAGGTATATTCATGGCTTGAAGTCACAAGCTGCACCAAATAAGGCAATACGTCGAGCCATGCAAGTGTCGTAAAGCAGCCACGTTAAAGATTTGCTGCAGTCATGGCAATAAACGAGGATTCACTCCGAAATCTGCACATCAAGCAATTTCGAAATGATGGTTCAACCAGCCAGATGACACACAAGAGATATTGTATAAAAGGGAGCTCCCCTGCAAGAAAGGTCCTTCTTCAAAGACGACCCTGTCAGAAGAAAAAAGCTTGAAACGAAGTGCATGTCACCGTATGAAAATGAAGCGGTTGCATAATTTTTCAATCACTGCAAATAAGCGAATGGCGAACAACGAGAACGGCTGGCAACACTGCACAATTTATGTTCTAATAAGCCAATGCATAAATAACGTAATCGATAATGATGATTTGAGCCTTTGAATTTCTGCCAACTAAAACTATTATAATTTACAACACGTCGAGAATTCAAATCCCCCCTCAAAATGTCAACAACTGGCATTTCTTGAGAAATAAGAGTCCAAGCAAAATCCTAGATTTGCCCCACAAAAAGGTTAAATAAGACCGGGTCTTCCAGACACGAAACTGCAGCGAGTCGTGAAAGACCGAAAAGAGAATTCCCTTCATCGTAAGTTATACTTTCGTTGTGACTTGATGGGTGGAAAAAACGCTAGACAATCAAATTTTCCTCACTTTCTCGTTGCACGCGAAAAGTTCACATCACTACTGACACAGCTTTTACGCCAAAAGCGGGCAGTCCAGGGTGACCGGGTTGCCAGATCTTCAACATTTTAGATTCATTTCGAAGGTCTTTTGATTACCTATCTAACGATGGGTCGGATGATGGATCCGACCATAGTTATATACAAACAAGTACAAATAACTTAGGGCATGGTTGCAAGATCATCAAATTTCTAGACTTGTTCGCAAGATCTTTCTTTTACCTTTAGAACAATATGTCGAATGATGGAACCGGACATTGTTTTCATACGATGAGTGAGATTTGGCGTCAACAAAGTACATAAATATCACTTAAATGTTCATAACTTGAGACAGTGTTGCCAGCTCTTCAATCCTTTAGGCCAGTACTGAGAAAACTGAGAGACAATTTAGACATTTTTTCAATTTTTGATTCTGAGTTGATAGGTTTTCATGAATATCTGTGAAGAAAATATGTTTTAAGCAGATTTATATCATTACCATAGTGAGGAGAACTGCAAATTTTTCAGAGTGTCAACGGTAGCTAACTGCTGGTAACCACGTCACCGGGGGAGTACATACCGCTTACATGTCAGGACACCGGCTGGCACCGCTGTCGATGTACCACCACAGGTCCCGCTGTGAGCCCAGTGCCTCCCGTCGTGACATGCCAACGCGCGCACGGTGTAATGGGGTGTAATGCAATAAAAATAACCGAAAAATTTGTTTCAACCGGTTTAAGGCGAGTAAAAACTGCAAACTTGAAATTAGATTTTCATGCCGCTGCATCAACTGCGGGTGAAACTTGGAAAATTGCTTTGAAATTGCATTGGAATTTTTCTTCATTTGGTGTCAAGGGTGAATTTTGTTGAAAATGAAAACCGTTTCAACCTTTTAGATCAATCAGGTTTTATATTATATTGGGATGATGACTTACTAATTGGACGTTATTTTGACCATAACCATTAATTAGCAAAACTTGCATGCAACGTACCACTTCTATTTAAAAAGCAATTCCAATAACTTCCACGCAAACCCATCACATCAAATTACGGCGACTTTAAAACGGAGTGACAAACGACGCCCATCTTCTTAACGCTTAACAAAAATATGACCATTCCGAAACAATAAAACTCGCATCATCGCGCCAAAATACGTTCCAGGTGTGAAGCATCTCACCTTTCATGGGGTGCGCAGGAAGATGAAGTGCGTCGTTTTAACGACCCAACTCAGACTTTAACAACAGCAGCAACAGCAAAAATAGCATCGCATTTTGGTCAGAGATGCACCTAACTTGGTCCGCGAATCTCACGGGTCACGCAATCAAGGAAAAGGAATTTGGTGAAATCTCAAATATTTTTGTTTATATTTTGTTCATGTTTAATATTGACTTTAAACAGGAATTGTGCTTCCAAATTTTAAATTTAGTACAACAATATTCAATTTTTCAACCTTCCTACCATGCGTTCCGCCTGAAAGTGATACCTTTCGTCGTGACCTCAAACTTGGCGGAACCAGGTCCGGAAGGTAGCCGGAGGAGTAATGCGTTTTAAACAACGCAATAAAATGCAATTTTCGCGACACCCGGGATAAACAATTCATTCAACTCGTTCCCCCTTCTCCGGAGACTACCCCGCTGAAGATGCGACCAGTTCGTAGTCGGCGATCATTGTTTATAGCCGGACCATTCCACCGGCGGCGTGGCCTTTCCGAGGCCATCCGTAAAATGTGTTTACTTTACGAGCGATAAATTTTAGAATGCCAATAAATAAATTTAGTATTAATTCGTCTGCCAAAAGTATCTCCCGGCTGGCATCATAATTGTAAGGTTACTCTCGTTTGCCCAGCAATTTGGGACACTCTCAACTTCAGCCATTTCAATCAGTACCGCTTGGTAAGTGCTTCTCAGTACAGACTTGAAGAAAAACTATTGTTTACTTAAAACTCAAACTTTTAATCCCTTGGTAAACCACTCAACCTCTAAACACATCGCAGATCATTCTGGTCATCAAATAGCCGGCAACAATGTTGACTCGTTGAGTCTTTGGAGAGAAAGCCGCCTGAGCACCCACCCACCCAATTTTATGCCTAGTAATAAACAACAACTAGACCGCTAGTTGACCAGCTGCCAAACAACCATCAACACGCGTAAATTAACTCGCTGAGGTGGAAACGCGAGATTTTAATGAATTTCATCCAAAACAAACCATTCCTCAAACTTGGTGCGGGATTTACCCTCCTTCTCCCATTTACTTCATTTAAAATAAATTTGAAGCATTAAATCTTTGAATATCTTAAAATATCTTTGAATATCTTTGAATATCTTTGAATATATTTGAATATCTTTGAATATCTTTGAATATCTCTGAATATCTTTGAATATATTGAAATATCTCTGAATATCTTTGGCCGGGACCGTGGTGTAGGAGTGAGCGTGATTGCCTCTCACCCAGTCGGCCTGGGTTCGATCCCAGAAGGTCCCGGTGGCAAATTTTGAGACGAGATTTGTCTGATCACGCCTTCCGTCGGACGAGAAGTAAATGTTGGCCCCGGACTAACCTAAAAAGGTTAGGTCGTTAGCACAGTCCAGGTGTAGGAGTCGTCTCCCTGGGTCCTGTCCTGATGGAGTCGCTGGTAGGCAGTTGGACTCACAATCCAAAGGTCGTCAGTTCGAATCCCGGGGTGGATGGAAGCTAAGGTGTAAAAAGAGGTTTACAATGCCTCAACAATCTAGCCTTCGGACACCTAGTTTCGAGTAGGAATCTCTCAAACGAGAACGCCAAGGCAATGCTGTAGAGCAGTGATTCTCAACCTTCTTCTAGGCCGGCACCCCCTGCCATGTAAATCAAGTAGGCCCGGTGTACCCCCGTTGAGAATCGCTGCTGTAGAGCGAATAATTGGATTGATTTTTGAATATCTTTGAATATCTTTGGATATCTTTGAATATCTTTAAGTATCTTTAAATATCTTTGAATATCTTTGATTATCTTTGAATCTTTGATTCTTTGAAGGCTATAAGATATAAAAAGAATTTTTTGTAAAGGAAATTATGTTTGAACTTGTTTTTTTTTTAAACTTCCAACGATCCTGCGTTGATGCTTCAAAGAATCAGTTCACGTACCGTTCCTATTAATGTGATGTTTTGCAGTAATCGCTGGTACCCTGAAAAGATAAAAGAAAAATCTACATTAGAGTGGTTGAGTTTATAAATGCTGTTGGAATCATGCAAATTATTACCCCCATGCAAAATTGAACAAATAGTGTGTCCAATTGGTGATAAGCCATAGCAAATTAATTTATAAGCATTCAATGTAATTCGATACATGAACATTATACTACTCAGGTGTGCACTTATCACGCCAGCCAGTCGAACCCCTGAGCCCACTAAACGATGAAGTTTGCAGCATTTCTCGTGGGACTATTCCTGCTAGAATCAACTCCCGGATCACACGGCTATTGCTATAGCAGTTTACACTGTGAAGATCTTGATGCTCAAACTCACGGACCTGAAATAGCGCACGATCTCTGCAAGTGCCGTTGCAAGGACCTTGCCACGGTAGTCATTGAAGACCTGTTCAAAAGCAGCGCCAACTGTGTGCAAATAAAGGCCGAAGGAGACGCCAAAAACCCCGGCGGATATGTTTTTACGATGAACAACTTTGACCAGAATAAGCACGCCGTGTACCATGACTACTGGTTCAAGAAAAACAAAAACAAACAACGAGCCCTCGACGGCAGCTTCTGGCAGATCTACTATCCCTGGGTGAACGCATCGGCCACCGCGGACAACGTTCCGTACGTGGTCCAGAACATCCTCACGACGCAGTTCCTGACGGCAACGGTTAACACCTACCAAAGCAATTGGAAACAGGTACAAACAGTAAAGAGGTTGACCCAAAAAGGCTTGTGGATGTTCAACTCGAGGAAAAGAAATGGTAAAACACAGTGGACTCTGCAGAACCAGAAAACCAACGAATTCCTCCTCCAGCATGCCACGGCAGTTGGAGATCACTGGTGGCAAGGTATGATTCTTGCGCACGACAAAAAGAAATGGGACAAGTTCCCGGAAGGAAATTGGTTTTTCATTCATCCCTGTTACTAGACATGGATCATAATAAAACATTCTTAGTATAGTCCAGACTGACATCCATAATCGAATGGACCATAAACGAATTTAGCATTGTTTGATTTCTTAGATATTCACTTTGCTCGTGTGAATGGCTCGAATAAATCATAATATTTTATCCCATGATAAATGTCCTTATCAGGCTGGAAGTTCAATCATTCTCGTGTTTTGCCTTATAGCGTCATTTAGATCAACATTTCATCATTCAAAGATGACGCAACTTGTCGGAAATACCTTCAGATTTAAAATTGCTATCAATTCACACGAAATTAATTGCAGTTCAAGTTCATCGAGTGCATTAACGAAACCCAAAGGCTGTATGCATCACCCACAGACGTGCATCGTGGTAAACAACAGTCTGTTTACTCTAATAATTCAATTTCCTTCCAAAGAGACTTCCAAAGTAAACTAACCTACGCCCAAGTTCGAGCTCCTCGCGCGTAGATCATCAATGGCTTTTCAGCGTCTTGCCCGGCGCAATTTTAGTCATAACTCAATTCCACAACCAGGTTAAAACCACGACGACGAGCGCGCTCGCATGCACCAACCAGTGCAAGAATAATATTTTCCCGAAAAACCTCAAGTGCGAACGATGCACTTTCCACCAACACCCCCTCGGCACACCAACCTTCTCGTTAGTCACTGGTTCACACGTTGCACACACAAGTATACACACAAAGTTACGCGGAAAAGGTGAAAATTGGCAGCAGTGCGAAACAAAGGAACGAAACGGGAAATTTTTCGCGCCAATTTTCCTTCCAGTCCATTAGGGAAGAACGATTTGCATCGGGATTCTCCCGGTTTTTGTTTTTGCTATGGGGTAATGATGGGTAAAGGTAAGTAATACAACAAAATTAAAAAAAAATTTTTTTGTTTAAAAAAGACAAAAAAATACACGTTATTCCAAACATACAGAATAAAATTTTAAAACAGAATTGAAATAGGGAATAGTATAAAAAGAAATAATTTATTGATAAACTTCATAACAGATTGGAAAAAAACTTCATACAGCTAAGATAGAGTTTCATGCTGTAAAATATAAAATAATGTGTGGTTTTGTAAAAAAATTAACAATTTTTAATACCCCTGACTCTAAGCGGTTTCAAAAACACAACAAAAGCAAAAACTGGAAATTTGGTTTATTGGAACTTTAAAAAAAAAACTCCAGATATCAGCACCTTCCTTCCCCTTTCTGAAATTGGCAATTAATTTATTTTTGGCTGCTTTAACCTTCTTGGTCATTTGCTGCACTCCCCCTATTTTGACTATTTTTTCCATTCTTTTTTTTATGAAAATAAACTAGTAAAATCATTTGAAAACTATTTGAAATACGCTGTAAATCACATATTATTGCGTATTTAAACAAATTACAGCTTTTTCAAATTTTGAATTAATGGATCAGTATTTGTACGTTTATTGTTTTCAGAAATTCATTAATATTTTGCCCATAAATCATAATACCATAAGTGTAAATATGTTAAAATCATGTTGGGGTATTTTTTGTTTTAAAATTTCAAATATTTTGCTTTATTTGTGATTTTGATTTTCCGCTTCGACCACGACACAACAAAACATCAAATAACATTTCTACTAGCATTAACACTCAAATTTTTAAGCCCGCGGAAAATTAAGTTGGCTCTGTATAAAAAACAAGCTTAAAATTTTTTTAAATTTTGTACAACCTGTCTCCAATCCAAACTAACCCTGTATAATAAAGGCTTATATTTAACCTAACTGTGTCATTTTTTCATGTCGAATCATATAAAACTACCGTAAACCGGGGTGACTTTGATAGGATTTCAATTTGTTTTTAGAATATTTTCCAACTGGAAAGGTTTTTCTCAAGATTATTATTTTTCAAACATGTACTGGGGTAGGCCACACAAAGTCCATGCACTATTTCGGAAAAAAAGTTTTTTTCAATAATTTTTAGAAAAATAGTTCATTAAAAATTCTTAGTTTGAATTCCGGGGTGACTTTGATAGTCATAGTTTTTCTTGTTAAAATCATATTTAAGATGTTCAAACTTTATTTGTACGTTAAATGTACCATCACTAAAGTAGCTGATATAGTATTTAACAGGGCTGCGGAGTCGGGTCATATTTCAAACGACTCCGACTCCGACTCCAGCTCCGGCTTTGAACAAATGGTTGGCTCCGACTCCGACTCCGACTCCGGCCTACCAACTCTAGCCGACTCCGACTCCGACTCCGACTCCAGCTTTCAACAAATGGTTGGCTCCGACTCCGACTCCAACTCCTCATGTTTTTGAATGTTTCAAAAGTTAGTTAACTATTATTTGTTAATTATTTTTAAAACATTGATAAATAGGATTCTTTAAATACTCTCTAAGCGTCATGTATTTTTCAAAAATAATAAGTTAAGTAAAAGTAAAATAAAGTAAATAAACGCAAAAAAGATTGTAGGTTACAAGTTTTATACGTTATGGAAACAGAAATCAAAAAAATATCTTCAGTTTTAGAGGCATTTTGAGAAGAACAGTTTTGTAAGTAAATTTGGATTTACTTGCTTAACCTCAAATTTGAAAATATTTTTTTCATAGCTAATAAATTTAAATATTAAATTGTTATTTTTAAATTAATAACTAAAAGAAATCTGGCCTTAATGATCTATTGAACATTAAAATTCAATTTGCTCACTTTCAGGCTGACATTTGTAAGAAGCACAGTGACAGGCACCTTGTTTTTTAAATGACAATTTTAAACGAAACTTTTTATTGTTTTTTTGTTTAGACGTACATGGACATCACGCCATGACTGAAGGAGATTATTATTGCAAATCAATGTATCTAAACAAATTCTTCGTGGAAAGGACGCTTAAGATGTCCTTTTCAAATATCTGTGACATGGAAAATATTTAAACCTGGAATTTTTAAATTTATTTTAATTTTAAAATTTTATATGCTTTAAAAAGGAGGTGCACGATACTTCGTGAATCTTCACCTAAAACGAAGCTTTATGGATGATCTTGCGCCTCCATCAAAATATATGAAAAAACTTAAAATATAATAAAAAACAAATATCCACAAGTAAAATATTTTCTAGGTCACAAATATTTAATTTTTTAAGGTACATTGATTTGCAATGATTATCACCTTCCGTCATATTGGCGTAAGACATACAGTATGAGAAAATTCGTACCAGTTGACAATATTTTGATTCTGTGTTTTTTATTTATAATATTTGAAAAACAAATTAAAATCCTATATTTTGTTCTATAATTTTTTTTATTAATTCATTTTTGTACTGAATTCTGGAGATTTTTTCAACGATAATTTGCAACGATATCAAAAAAGTTTACCTAAAATCAACATTAACATCAACAATCAATGATTATTTCAAATTTGTTGTAACTTCTTTTGACATTTTTTGTTAACACTTTGATTTTCTTGTACTCAGTTATAAACAAAATGCGCATGTTGAGTTCCAAGTAAGAGATTGTTATTATCGTTTATTATTTGTTACAAAAGTTAAACTGTCAGTGACTCTTTTTCGATCTGCAAAAACAGTGATTACTATTTATAATCTTTTTATGTACCTCGTAATTTGTTCCTAAAAATGATTTAGCTTAAAACCTCTAAGACATTCGCTATCGGGGTAAAAGTTGACTTTGTGTGTACTTTTTTCAGAAATAACTGGAAGAAATATGGTCAAATTTGAATTGAAAGGGAACATAAATATTGTCTGACTACATAACCAATATTTTTTATTATTTTTTGAATTATGATACTACATACTTAGGTTACAGGTTATCATTTAGTGATTATAGTGTAATAACACAATAAGAGCTTTTCAATCACAATAAAAAGCTTTAAATACATAATGGCATCTGATAAATCAATTAAAAATATAAGTTGTTTTGTAAATTAAGCTGTTATATACGAAATACTGAACAATAAAAAAACATATTTTTTGTTGAATTTAAGATAACTCCGGCTCCGACTCCGACTCCGGGTTATCAGAAATCTTCGGCTCCGACTCCAACTCCGACTCCAGCTCATAAAATTTAACCGACTCCGGCTCCGACTCCGCCTCCAGCTGTTCGAGTTTTGACGACTCCGACTCCGACTCCGACTCCGACTCCAGGTCCTCAAAAAGACCCGACTCCACCGACTCCGGCTCCGACTCCGACTCCGACTCCACAGCCCTGAGTATTTAAGAAAAAAAACAATGTCTATATTTAGTTAGATTCCCATCTGCTGCAACCTTCCATCGGATGAGGAAGTAAAATGTCGGTCCCGGCCTTGGTTGTTAGGCCGTTAAGTCATTCCAGGTGTAGGAGTCGTCTCCATGCCATAAGTACAAACAACACACCAAACCAAGCCTACTCCGGTGGAATCGCTGGCAGCGGTTGGACTCGCAATCCAAAGGTCGTCAGTTCAAACACTGGGGTGGAAGGTTCCTTGGAGTAAAAGAGGTTTGGGTGCTCTCCCCATTCAAGCCTTCGGACTCCTAGGTTCGAGCAGAAACTTGCAATAGAGACCACAAAAGACCCGGGGTCGTTAATGTGGATGGTTTGTTTTTGTATTTAGTTAACTAAGTGTATAAGCTTTTAAGCAAAATACATATAAATTTTAGGTAAAATTGTTAAAAAGTTTGAATTTTGCCTGAAATTTGTTAAAACTAGTTTTATTTATAAAATTATCGATTTATATTGCATTTTATACTGAATTCGAAGCACGAATCACAAGTTTTCACATTTTACATGAAATTTGTTCAACTGAAATTGCCTATAAATTTAGAGAGTTTTTATAATTGTTTTTCAAAAACACATATTATTTATTTTTTACAAACTTTTTTTGTAAAAAATTGTCCAAAGAATCCGAAAATTCATTTCGTTTTCCGATTAAAAATCATGTTCATTGAGAAAATCATGACATTTTGAGAAGTTTAAAAGAATGACTTTCATCAACAGTTTCTTAACTATAGTTAACTAACTTTTTAAACTTGTCAAAAATTTATGAAAAGTTCTTCTTGAGAAACTTTGAACACTTCTCTACCACGTTCAGTATGTTTCTAAACCATTCCTTACGTATTTCAATTGTACTCTTCATTTTGCGGAAAAATCGCAAACCTATCAATGTCACCCCGTTTACGGTATTTAAAACATAACGAAAGGTTTCAAAAAGCCATGAAATTTCTGATATAACGAATTTTTATTTCTACAAAGTTTGTTCAAAATATTCTTAACACAATGCTTTGAAATTATGTGAGTTCATCAATAAAATTGAATCACAAAAGTCTATTATTCTAAATTTCAAGAAATCTAAATTTAAAGCTTCTTAAAATCGTTTACAATTCAATTGTCAACAGCTTCAGCAAATTTGCCAAAAAAATGGAGCCTATCATTTCAAAAGGGCACATAACTTTTGTAAACAAGAGTGTGTCTCTTCAACTCAAATAACAGATTACATAAAGTGTGCCCTGATGAAATTGAAGGCACGAATTATATGTTTAGTGAGATTTGTCAAATTGGATAGAATTGCGAATGAATTGTTAAGCAGCCCTTGACATGTGCTTTGCAAGTATGTCAACTTGCAACAAATCTGTATAATTGAAAGGTGAAGGTAATTATGTTACAGACATGACCAGTATGGCAAAGAACATTAATGGATTCTAAAAAATACATAACCCTTTAACACCCATGGTTACTTCACTCATCTTTAACTTCAAAATGAAATATCTCGGTCTCGAATACATATTATCATGCAGCCATTGCAATTTCATCCATTTTGGTTAATTCAGTGTCGAGTAATAACGTAAAAAAAAAAAATTGCTCTGGATGGGAAGGGGTTAAAGGGTAAGTAAATAAAACTTTAAAATATTGAACGTTAGCAATTCTATTAACATTGCCTAAACTAGATCGGTAAATGACTCCTAATCCATGAGGGCACCGGGATTAAAACTTATAGAATATTTCTAAGTTGTAACATGTAACTAAACATTCAGTTCAGCACCCAAGTAAGTCCACAATTTCCAAAATACCCCAACCGGCTATCAGATGCTGTACCGCTTAGTTAAAAGGGATGCATTTGCCAAAAATCATTTCCACGTTGAACCACAAGATAAGTCCCCCTCCCTTTCCAAGCCAGCCGGAAAACACCACACCGTCGGAGAAAGGTGGGAAACGGCCACATTTATTTAGTCTGGCTGGTAGATTCAGGACAGTACAATAAATTGCCCGCGTAGATCATCGGAGGGGAGGTTGGAAGGCAACTCGGGGGGCGGCTAGCGATGAAAATTAAAATCTCGTCGACCGAAATAGCGAAAAACGCGGGAAACGTGGCGCTTTTAAAAATAGATGAAAGAAAACTATAAATTAGTGGCGGGTGTTAGAAAATGAGAAAGTGCACAGAACTCGAAGTGTGACGTGGCAGTTACTGGGAGGGGAGGAGAAATCTTACCAAACATTAATTTCAGTGGATATTTTGCAAAGCGAGGGTTTGGCCAGATCGGCTTAGTGGAGCAATTATTAAGAGAAGGTGGGCTGATTGAAAGTGAATCTACCGTGAAGGTTTTATTTTCAGCTTTTATAGTTTTTAAATCGTCTTGTGCACTTACTGGTTTTATCTTCGTTACTCAATGGAACCTTGGAATCAACTGAGATACAAAGTATTAAGAGCAAATCTGTGATATAATAAACTACAAAAATGGCAAGTCGGACTTGAGACATTTCTCGAACAGTCGTAAAAGTAGAAGCATCATTAAAAGCCCACTTTGGTCAAGAATCAGACCATCGCCCACCAATATAGATCACAATCACAGATAATTTATGCTGTGTTTATGAGTCCACAATAAATTACCATTTTTATGTGACTGCTCAACGTTCCAGATCAAGTTCAAATCAATCATAATGCGTATTTAGCCGGTCGTAAATTTCAAGCTTAGAAATATTCTCACGACCAACGCGAGCTTAATTCCACAAAATGCATAAATTTGCACGACACCATTGTGGACAAGTTATAAAATGTAACCTTCACAATCAATTAGCCACCAATCTGAAACGATGAAATGCAACTCAAAGGGGAAGAGGGATCGTCCCAAAACTACGATACAATATATCCAGGTACAAGAACCGCGAATAGTTTTCCAGGCGATTTCCTTTGCATTCTGCACACCGAACGGGCCGCGAGATTTATGTGGTGAGACATTTATGGAAAAACTGTCATGTTTCCCTGGGTGGCACACGGAGATAACCCGTTTGCATTCGGGCATTGTGGAAGCGATTTATGACCAGCTGGGTCGGACTTGAATAAAATTGACGTGAAACTGAACCAGTTTTTTCGTTTTTTTTTAAATTAATTGTAACAACATTTGATACATTGCCTTGGTCAAAAATAAAGACAAGTTGTTTGAAAAAATATGGTTAATCAAACAATTCAAAAATTAGACTTTTCAGGACTTTACTGCATATTATCGTTCGCAAAAAAATCGGCCAAGCCATTTCCAGCGTAAACAACATTTTTTCCTCAAAATTACCCCAGTCATCTCCAGCTTCCATAAAAGACTCCCACAGCAGCACGACCTGCAAATCCGGCATAGATCTTTGTTCTTTCGAGCCCCAAACGACCGACACGCCGGCGGAGTACCTTTCTTTGTGGGTCGAGCAGCAAAGTGTGTACTAAAACATCTCTCTCTTTCTTACCTTGGGCGTTTTCACCTCACATTTTCCGTCGTTTTGCATCGGAGCCCATAATCGTAAAGTTTTCCGCCTTATAAACGGCTGAATTTTCCAACCTGAGCGAGAGAGTCTCGTTGGGGAGTGGATTTTCCTTCACACACGTTTTGCGGTGTGATTTCGACACTCTCGACTTTTGTCTCCCCCCCGTACACGTGTACAATATTGTTATGTCTGTCGGGACAGGTCTGGTTAGCACGCGGACCACCCAACCTGTGCCTGTGTTTTGTTCCATATTCTCTAGTGGGTTAGTTGGTTTAAACCGACTACGAAAAAAGCGCTATTAATAGGGTGCAGCAGCTAGTTGGAAGCAAAAGTTTCAAACTCGTCTACGAGGAACACCTCACTGTTACAGTTATTTGGGGACAAACCTGTCTTCAATAATAATTCAGTCATAGAAAAATTGTAGAATCTTTGAAAACAAACAAATACATTATTAAGTTATCATATTTACACTAAAACCCCAATGGTTTGACACCAACTGTTGTCAAACGAACGGGGTCACTTTTTAGTTTGACACCCCTTTCACACGGAGTTCACGCGTTTGTTTTGATAGTGTGCGTGAGCGCCGTGTAAAAAGTGACAGTTTGTCACTTTTTAGTTTGATTTTGATCAACCAACGGGGTACAAACTAAAAAAGTGTCAAACGAAAAAGTGACCAACCACCGGGGGTTGAGTGTAATAAGAAAGATGTATTTTCTCTTCTGATTAAGAATAAGGACACATACTTGTTGTCAAGTGCTGTCATTAAAAATCAACGCTACCGTTGATTTAAACGACGTTAATTATCGCGATGATCAACGTCGTTTTGTAGATAATGCTCTCTTTAAAAAAAAGTTACACCTCAAAAAATACCCCTTTTCAATTCGACGTTTCTTACAAAATATCAAGTTTCGCAAAATAAGTTTTTTTTTAAATCTAATTTTTGGATATGTTTTAGATGACAACAAATGTCATGTTTTAAGCCAAGACACATTTTGGTAATTTTCCCAATTTTTCGATTTTTTTGAAAATGTTGGATAAAAATGTTTAAAAACTTGAATGACTATATTTTTTATGTAAAATCAAATTTGCAATCGAAACGTTCTTTACATAAAATTTGATATCGTTGGTCCTTAAACAATTATTTTTGACAATACAGTCCAGACTCGATTATCCGAAGGCCTCGGAAAAATTTCACTTCGGATAATCGAATCACGAAGAAACCATTTTTTTCGCTGTCTTATTTTTGATTGTCGAGCTAAAGTATGACCCCTAAACTACGCTAAAGTGATTTACTTACGAAATATTGAAAAAATGCATTTTATTATTTAATAAGCAATCAACTATTCAAATTTGACTAAAATGGGGTCGCAGAACTAAACTTTGATGCTTAAAACAAGAAAAATGAAAAAAAGCGAAAAAAAATTTTCGTGGTTCGATAATCCGAAGTCAAACCTTCGGAAAATCGAACTTCGGATAATCAAAACTTCGGATAATCGAGGCTTCGGATAATCGAGTCTGGGCTGTATCTAATGTTATAGTTGAAAATATTGTTTTCCTAACAACGAAAACTGCAATATTTTATTATTTTATATATTTGCAAATCGGACGCATATTTACTGAGTTTTTGCCACTTCAAAAATCGACGCTATTTATACCTTCATCGTCGTCGTCGTCAAGCTTATTCTCGACTTCTACAGGTAAGCAAATCCGCTTCAAAAAAAACTTGCTATAACTAACTATAACTTGAAGTTGGTGGATGATATCAAATTTTATGTAAAGTAATTTTTAATTGCAAATTTGATGTAACATTTAAAAAAATAAGTACACATTCCGCCGTGACGGTGCAACGGTTTGACTTTTGTTTTTTCAGTATTTCGGCTGTAACTCAAAAAATACATAGAAAATGTATATATTTTATTACAGATTCGGAAAGGGCATTAACTTTCCTATAAGAAACAGTGAAACATTATTTTAAGCAAATATTCTATTTTTGAGAGGGGAATATGTAGCGTGACGTTGCAACGCGTGACTTTTTCTCAAATCTGACCCAATTCATGTTTCGCCATTAACTCTGCTCTGTTAAACGGCAAATTTTGAGTTCTTCTTCCATTTTTAATGTAAAATTGGCTAACAAATCGAATGCAATCATTAGTTTTTCGAAAAAATCAAACCCCGATTTTTAAAGACCACTTACATTTCGTGACGTTGCAACGCTCTGGTTTTGAAAACAGGGTTTTTCGTTGCGTTGCAACGTCACGAAATTTTAGTTTCAAAATAAATCATAGTTTTTTTCTATCCATGTAATGGGACGTCCATGCATTACGTAATGGCGTTATATCAAAGGGGAGGAGGGGGGATTCGATGATTTGAACAAAAAAAAATGTATTGGAAATGTATTACCAGGGGGTGGAGGGGGTCTAAAAATATAAATGTTTTGTTACGTGATTCAAGAACGCTCCTTTAATATTTTAATGGTTTTGGACAATTTACAAAACACGTGGAAGTTTTAGAAGGGATGTAAGGAGCTTCAAGTTTTCAGGAGGGCTGACATTTATAAATAAAGTGCCCATATCGTTTGTTGATGGCCCCTAAGGGGTGATCTGCAAACAAAGTAACTTATTTTGTTGACTTCTGTGCTTTTTAAATAAAATTTGAGGAAATAGTAACGCTGTTTATCTGCGCAACATAACATTTTTAATTGCGAACAACTAAACGTTGCATACAACTTATTTAGGTAAGGGTTCGTCCAACAAAAAAGTGACAAGAGTTTGTAAAGAAACAATTGAATCACGTGATTTTTATTGTTTAGTGAATTTCACTGTAATTTGGCCTACATAAGGGTTTGTGATGAAAAAAAATCGTTACGTTGTATTAGAATGAACCCTCACGTAAATCAGTTTATCATAAAGGGGCCATTCAGTAACCACGTGATAACATTTTTGAAAGTTTTTTAATTTTCCCCCCTTGTGAACATCGGTCTATTTTGATTTGTTCAACAAGTTTCGTAAAATACCTTCTTTTTTCGAGTTGCATACAAGCTTAAGTGACGGAATTTGTGAATGACCCATATACAATTCTTCTGTAAATATGCTCGGAAACATTATATAAAAAATATATAATATTTAGTACCCTTTTATCTTCAACAAACAACTACACATACACCTTTTTGCCATGTGACCAATATGATTTAAAATTTCGTGACGTTGCAACGCAAACTTAAACCTGTTGTAACTTTGGATCTAGACAACCAATTTAGTCGGTTTACGTTGCATTTGAAAGCTCTTTCCAAGTACAAAGAGCATCCGAAATATCAAAATGATTGAATGTTTAGTTTTCTGTTGGCATAAACAACTGTCCCTTTTTCGTGACTTTGCAACGCAGTAAAATGGTAAACTTACACTAGTTTGAAAAAAATACTTAACTTAAGATAAACTGCAAATCCATGACATCTCCTTTTAGTACATCTATAAACCTACAAAATGCAATCAAAAGAATAATTTTTGGATTTTATTTCGCTGAAAACCAGGAGTTTTTAGAAAAATGTTTTAAAACGATGATTTTATCACGAATTGATGCATAACTTAACCAACTTGTACAAAATTATATTCAAATGATCAATTAATGAAAACCATGATTTTTGAAGCTTCAAGTAGTCTAGAATCGAGGAAAATATCCAAATAGCTCATACACGCTTTTCAAAATTTCATCATGAGGTGTACATTGCCGGAGAATGTGTCAAGGCTTTTTCCCAGGATTTTAGGATTTTTTTTTCTATTTTTTTAATTTATCTGACATAAAGGTCAACTTTATAGCGTTAATGACATTTGAAAAAATATTTATAATATCTCTCTAGCTCAAATCTCTCTCCGTCCCACGGTTTACCGGGTTCTCCCGGCACATCCGGAGAACAATTTCTAGGACGCACACACACTGCCGTCAGCCCGCCGTAACTCGCGCAAGAGGTTAAATAGTTCTACAGCAAAAGTGTCGAGGCCAAAGCCAAAGTGTCTCTTCCTGCCACCGGTTTCATTAAATTCCGTACAAGGCGGAGGGGAACCATTAGTTCTGGGTGGAGATCGAGGCAACTCCGGCACAAAATAAGTTGTGAAATAATTTTAAAGGTCATTAAAAAACTTTTCCTTCGGACGCAGACACACCTGGCCGGGGAGAGTGGGTCAGTGCGGCGATCCAGTGGGACAAGTTGGAACCCAGACAACTGTGCAAATACGAATGCCCAATGGCAGGAGGTGTTGAAAGAGTTTTAATTGGTGTCGGCGCTACTTCATAGGAGGAGAGGGGGGGAGGGTTCAAACTATAGGGTATAGGCAGATGAGGCAAGCACGGAGGAATTTCAATTGACATTCTTCGGAAAGATTCTTGCTGTGATGTTTGCCAACAACAGCAGCGCGGCCAAGACGACGACGACGAGGACCGGCTCCAAGTTTTCGAGTCCACCGGAGGCGAAGGAGCTCAGACGGACTGATTGGAGACAGTTAGAGGGGCGGGTGAGTCGGTCTAGAAGTTGGAAAGTGACGGAATGGAGTGTAATTAAAGTTGGTAAATTGGAATCTTAAAATTCAATAAAACAAGGTCGGTTTGGTTGAAACGGAGAAGCGAAGGATGGCTTTCATTACGTTAAAGTAATTAGGACCAGCTGTAATGAATTCATGAGAAATCGATGGTTAGGTGTGAAATAGATGACGCAGTTTTTCATCAGAGTGAAGATGCAATGGATTCCCCGGTATCACAATCTCGCAGGGAATTCCAATTGCAAGCTAAGTTATATTAGCATTCAACTCCATGACACTATAAAATAGGGGTAGTCGTCGGTCTTGACTGAGTTAACCTGAGATTATTCAATTTTCGAAACAGCTAACAACCATTGTACACAGCATCCCTGCAGCATCCGATTGATTGATGATGATACTGCGCTCAATCTTATCCCGAGGCATCTCGTGCCCATTCAACAACACCTGTTGCATCCATCGCTCCTCCTCTCCCTCCATAAATTGTCCACATCCCCCCGGGGAGGCCTCGACGGCGCCAGTGTTTGACATTTGCGCAAGTTATAAATCAATTTCCCTCGACTACACACAGGTTCAGACTAATCCATCTCGCGGGATTAAGGTTAACAATGTTATGCGCCTTCCATCATCATCCAGCATCATCAGGGCTGAGTGCGACGCCTTGGACAGCCGCGTGCCGTCGCTTGCCCAAATTGGTCCTCCGACGAACATTAATCTCAATTATGTTTACCGGGTTTGGCGCGCGGTGACGACAACCACTCACCTACTCTGTGACGGTAATTAGACGATTCAATTTGAAGATATTCGGCTCTAGGTAATTGCAGGTGACTGTCAACGGGGCTGAAGCTTCTTATTGAACATTTTTAAAACTCTTTGCTCATTTTTGACGAGTGTTGAACAAATACTTGTACGAAAATTTGAATTGTGATTTGAATATAGCATTTAACGCCCACACATGGTCATCTCTGCAGTACACCCAAACAAGAGAGTGCAAAATATCTTAATGGTTGGTTAAATAGTTATGATTTTCATTTTCTAATATCTTTTAAATTTAATTGGTCACCTCGTAGTAAGCTCGAACGAGGGACGGCAAAATATCTGTTAACAGTTGTTCAGTAGTCTTATCGGTTTCTCATATCATTTTAATCAAGATTTTTAGTGTTTTGTCATTTTTTTTTTTTTTTGCCGGCTGGTCATACAAAATGTGTATCTTGATATGCGACTTCCTGATCGATTTGGTGTGTTCGGCAAAGTATTAGATTATAATAAGGACCAGTGGCAGTGCGTGGCCGAATGGTTACGCTGTCCGCTTTGTAAGCGGATGATTCTGGGTTCGATTCCCATCTGCTGCAACCTTCCATCGGATGAGGAAGTAAAATGTCGGTCCCGGCTTTGGTTGTTAGGCCGTTAAGTCATTCCAGGTGTAGGAGTCGTCTCCATGCCATGAGTACAAACAACACACCAAACCAAGCCTACTCCGGTGGAATCGCTGGCGGCGGTTGGACTCGCAATCCAAAGGTCGTCAGTTCAAACACTGGGGTGGAAGGTTCCTTGGAGTAAAAAGAGGTTTGCGTGCTCTCCCCATTCAAGCCTTCGGACTCCTAGGTTCGAGCAGAAACTTGCAATAGAGACCACAAAAGACCCGGGGGTCGTTAATGTGGATGGTTTGATTTTTTGAAGGACCATTTAGGGAAAAACATTCACATTCTAAAAAATACAATTTTCTTAATTATATTATTTTCCACTTAAATTGGATTCCCACAGTACGATATTTTTCGATTTTTTTTATTTCTTTTTTGGGACTCAAAGAGATATTTTTTAGCCATTGCTCACTGGTCCAGATCGCAAAATTAATTGGAAAATGGATTTTACGAAAAATGGGGAACTTTTGGAGCTTTGGTATCTTCAGAAGAGTTTTTGCAAATGAAAAGGTGCAAATTTTGGTTTGGTTGAAAACTAGGGTTCATGATTAGGGTGATTTTGAAAATCTTACGCTTCAGGATTATTTAAGCTTGCCAATCCCAGCAACTTTGTCGCAAACACCAAAATATTACTAGATCTACACCTTCTACGACCAAATTTACAGAAATCGTCTAAGCGATCCTTAAAAAAGTATGTTTTTTGAACGTGGCAATTTAAGGTTTTAGAGAAAAGTGAGGTAAAGTAAGGTAAGGTAAAAAGATGCAAATTTAAAACTTCAATATCTCGAAAAAGCGCAAGCCAAATTTTAAGCGCCAGGTTGCATATGAAAAAGAAGATTCAGCACTAAAAATAATTAAAAAAATTATATAAATATTCAAATAGCAAGCCATAGTTTTAGCATTTGCACGAAAACAGTGTTTTTAAATGCATTTTACACTAGTTCAGTTGTTTTGCAATCATTAATTTTCAAAAATGAAAGATTTGACAAAAACAAAAATTTTGGCGAAAAAAACTTAAACATCGTAAATGTTCAAAAAATTTAAAGATTTTAAACCAGCTAAAACATGCTACAGTCGACTCTCTGGTTTTCAATATCCAAGGGACCGTCGAGGAAGAGAATCATCAGTTTACAGAACGATGCAAAATGAAGACTCGATTGAAAATATTTTTTTCTTGATACCCAGCTATAGGAGAGAATCATGGCAACGTCCATCAAACAAAAACAAACTAATGTCAAACACCCTTCAAAGCTTCGTTTCGCCAAGAAAAATGTCTATGGAAGCCATGAGAAAGTGAAATTATTGACAACAGGAAGAGATTTTTAAAGCAAACAGAATCCAAGGGACCGCCGAAGAAGATATCCTACAAGCAAGGGAAAATATCGAGGAATGAAGATAATTGAAGTATGCAGATTGAAGGGACTGAAGAATTCATCGATAGATGAAGAATTATTGATATCGAGAAGATCGACAGCCAGAGAGTCGACTGTAAAAGTTAATCTAAACGCAGGGAAACGCATTTTAAATTGATTCCAGCTGATTGTATTTAAATTTCCATTGAAATTTTGAATTAGATGTTTTTTGAAAAAATATTGTTTTGCCCCTGATTTTTCGGGCCAACTTTGTACCAGCCTATTGTTTAAATGACGAAATTGTATAAAATTCACGACTTTTTTTCAGATTAATAGATTGTAGGGGAAATTCTCGTATGTTTGGTATGTGTGGCACTCGCTCCTAACTCCATCAAATTGTCTGCTTTTTACTACACAGTAAAAATTAATGTAAATTTGGAAGCTGTAATTTTGGAAGGTTGATTATTACCTCTTTTATGATTAAATTTTACCTCAATTTAGACTGAAAAAGATACATCACACCAGAAAAGTGGTAAAATTACACATTTCCAGAGGTAAAATTACACCTTTTTTCTGACATAAAAGATGTACCCCTTTCCAGATGCAATATTACCATGATTTTATTTCTGTGTATTTAAACAACTTATTTTGTTAAACTGTGGATAAAACTTTGCTCATTACACGATTTCAGTAAAAAACGCTTTTATAAGCTGTAGGGGAGAGTGAAGAGACTTGATCCCCTTTTTTTGTAGCGCACATAACTCTGTCAATTTATCACAAAACTATAAACTTTTTGCATGAATTGAAAGCTTAAACATTCATCTATGTTTGGCTAATAAAGGTATTTCATCAGATGAACTCTTCGAATCATGCCAAGCGTTTTAAAAAAATATTCTAAGCCGGCATTTTAAAAATGTTAGGGGTAACTTGATCCCCCTTTCAACATTTTGAAGAAATCTTAAGCAAAATGTTTCTTATTCATCCATTTTTTTAATTTTCTATAAGCTACAGCAATTTCACATAAAACCTGTACGTTTGTGTTCAAAATATAACAAGTTTAGTATGTAAAATATTTAAAAACTTAAAATATTATTTTTTAGACCAAAATTAAGCATGTTTACAAAAGCTGGAAATTTTTGTTTACAAAACTTTTGAAAAAAGGTTCTAACTGCAGTAAGTTCTGTACAACTATACTATAGGAAACTATGAATGAAAACCCAGCCCAATTAATTAATCTTGAAGCTGATTCCAGTGACTGTAAAAATGCAGGGATCAAGTCTCCCTTAACGCACTTTTTTAAACAATTGATTGTAAAAATAGTATGACGATAAATTTTAAATCAAATGCATAAGGGTTTTGGAGTTGATAAGTTTATCAAACAATTCATGTATAAAAAATATTTTTGTGAATATTTTTTGAGTGTTTTCTATACATATCAAAACAAAGAAAAAAAGATCTCTTGGAAGTTTTTTGCAGCTCGTTTTAGAAAAATGTGTGTAACTCAATCTAAACATTTTTTAATTTTTTTCTTTGTTTTCTACAATGAGTTTTAGTTAATTTGGCACAACTTTCTAGAACAAAGCTAATTGTTTTACCCACATGCTGACGAGATACAGGCTTGAGATCAACTGTCCCCGGGGATCAAGTCTCCCCACTCTCCCTTAATTGAATGTCAAAGTGCTCATATGACAATATTAGAGACACGATAGAGTTAGATGCTGTTCTCCTAATGACGTAATTTATTTTAAAAAAAAATGTATTTCACATTTTCAACGATTCAACTTCGGGCACCCCTGGTGTAAAATCTGGATCCAGAAATATAAATTTCGGAAAAAAATAAATATGAAAAGGCGGTAAAAAATGTTTTTAAGCTAAATCAAATTTGCAATCGTTTAGGAGTCAGCCCTAAGTTGCTCATGTGTCTGTGTCACAACCCGATACTTATAAATGTTGTGTAAGTTTAAACAGCAACATTTTTTATTTGGAAACCGAGATCCCTTGTTTGAGTATACAAAGTCAAAATCATTTTTATTTGTACTGCTTTTTCTTGTCAAGTTGAAGACTAACATGGTTTCAACCATTTCTTAAATTTATTAATTCAGTTTCACACTTCATCATTTTTCCATTACCTCACTCACTCTATTTGCAAGATGCCCAAATCTGACTCGGATCATGACTTTGCCAAAAAAAAATAACGCTCTTTTCCCTTTAAAAAAGCCACATTGCTGCCCGTTCGTATCGAATAAACACTGGTTGCTTACGTTGCGTATTAAATATTCCATGAAAACTCAACAAAATCAACGGAGATGAAGCTGAAGCGCGACGCCGAAGAGGGGTGGGCCAAGCTTTTCCGATGATTTACTTTTCAACAGGGATTTGCGTCAGCCGAGGGCATGTGTATGTGGGTTAGGTGCCGAGATGTTACCGGAAAAAGCCGGCTGTGCTCATTTCCCCGGGTTTTTCACTTCCACATGGCCCCACTGGAAAGCTGACGATGACTGGCTGGTGTGTGCTTTTCGAAGCAGTGGAAAGATAACGACGCAAAAGGATGCAACTGGTGTTGATGGTTGCGGAGAGAGAGAAACGGGGATTTGGGCCATAGAACGGATGTGTTCCGTCATTTATCAGGAGTGCTTAAGTCCGTCAGGGTTGAACGAGATTCGTGGTAATGCTTTGAAACTGTCACGATTTTGCGTATGTCGTCGGTTTTTAAAAGAACACATTTTAAACAATTCAAATTAACTTTAACAGATGTCATTTCAAATAACCCACCATGCGTTCAGCCGTCAAATTTGAGCAACCCGGGACAAGCTTCAAAACCCCCACACCCGTGTGTCACCCCTCGACAGTCCGTTGACAGATTAATGCACTTCTCCGTGCAGTGCGCTATGCCATATTAAGGCTGCACTCCATCACGCAGTTGTCCGACTGTCTGGCCGTCATAATCCTGCCCAGCCCAGCTCGAAGACTGAGAGTGACGGTTCCATGAAATTGATACCCATCCAAACTGGGTGAAAATCTGATGTTTTTTTTACGCCACGAAAATGGCATTCATTATAATGCATTTCCATTACTTTCGGCGACCAGCCCAAACAACACGAGCATAAATAAACGCTCCGCTGCGGATTTGGGAACGAAATCGATGGCCGGGTGATGAGCTGGCCGTAAAACCGGCTGTTTAAATAACGATTTTCATATATTTCTCTCAACTTTTTTTTGTTTAATCGCACTGACCCAGACTCAACGCCCTGAGTGATGTGATTGTGCAGATATCCTTTCTTGACTGAAGAAAAAAAGAATCGAGTAAACACCATGCACCATGTGCGAAAAAAGCTCACATTCTGTCGCTGAAAGAGTGCATAAATAATTACGATGAATTGCAGAAAAAATTGTACCACACAATGTGGCCACTGATTGAGGGCACAAATTGGCTGTCGATGTTGGGCTGTGTGCGAAACCGACAAAAATGGTGCGAAGCAAACACAAATCCAGCAAGTGACATACTTGAGGATTCGGATTGAGATATTGAAGGGATGCAGTCGAGGTCAGTGTGACGTCCCGAACAGACTGTAATAACTAAATTCATGCCATTTCAATAACAAATACTGTTAAAATAACAGAAAGTGTTATGGAATATTCTTGCAAAATCCATTTTTGCATAAGAGTTCAATAACAGTTTATGTTATCATAACAAAATTTGTTATCGGTCTGATATTGATTGAAAGCCAGAACAACTTGGGAATAACATTTTTTGTTATGGAAGAATACCTCAAACTGTTATTGGGATGATCGGATTAGTTGTTAAAATAACAAAAAAGAATAACAAAGATTTGTTCGAAGAATAACTAAAAATGTTATTAGTCTGTTATAACAATAACAATCCAATAACAAAAAAATCATAACGGCGAATAACAAATCTTGTTATAAATAACATAAAATGTTATTGGCCTAGTATTTTCAAATATCAAAAAATGTTATTCCCAAGTTATTTCCGTCTGCTCGGGGTGCTATTCTTGATTAATTTTTGATAGAAACTGATGATTGGAATATCAATCCATTGAGCAAATTAAATAAATTCATTCGACGACTTCTTGATTCCCAATTTTCAACCCAATATCAGAAGTTCTGAAGAACCCTTTAGATTTTTAACAATTTGGGCACATCAAAACATAATTCTATCACGTTGTGTTTTCTAGAACAGTAACCACACCACTTCAATCTGATTTTTAAGGGAGATAATAAACATTTGCAACTGTTTTACGTAAAATAATTTTCAATTCGGATTTATTAACAGTAGAGTAGAGCTGACAAAGGTACCCACCTAATGATCATCACTCTGTCACCGGTTACCCTACAATATTTCAGAATCGGCTAATTTACCGATAGGTTCCCTTATCACTTGCCTTCAAAACGCAGTACTACTATAAATCGCTCGTACCTCGCGAAACAGGCAATTGCTTTTAAAAAATGAAGTGCGAACCTTTGCCTATTTGCTTATTTGATGTGTAATTTTTCATGTAGTTTTCAATAAGGGGCCATTTTGTACCCCAAATAAAAATAATTTTATGGGACACTTAGTTTCTTGAACAAAGTAGTTTTTATATAACTAAAGTTTAATTTAAAGTGTTAAAAAACATTGCATTTTTGCATAAGTTTTATTTTTTGGTCCGTTTTTTTTCAATGATATTTTCTCTAATATTTCGGTCATTCGATTTTTCTGTATTTTGTAATCCGGCAGAAACTTTTTTGGTGCCTTCGGTATGCCCAAAGAAGCCATTTTGCATAGTTATTTTGTCCATATAATTTTCCATGCAAATTTGGCAGCTGTCCATACAAAAATGATATGTGAAATTCAAAAATCTGTATCTTTTGAAGAAATTTCTTGATCGATTTGGTGTCTTCGGCAAAGTTGTAGGTATGGATATGGACTAATCTGAAAAAAATGATACACGGTAACATTTTTTTTGGTGATTTTTAATTTCACTTTTTGTCACTAAAACTTGATAGGCAAAAAAAAATTTTTTTTTGATATATTTTTTATTTTTTGATATGTTTTAGAGGACATCAAATGCCAACTTTTCAGAAATTTCCAGAATGCGCAAAAAATCTTTGACCGCGTTATGATTTTTTGGATCAATACATTTTTTTTTTGTGAAATCGAAATATTGGTCGCAAATTTTTTTCAATTTCATTTTTCGATGTAAAAGTGAATTTGCAATAAAAAAATACTTTAGTGAAATGTTGATAAAGTGCACCGTTTTCAAGTTATAGCCATTTTATGTAACTTTTTTCAAAATAGTCGCAGTTATTGTTTTTTTTTTTTAAATAGTGCCCATGTTTGCCATGCTTTTTTGGACTTTGTTGATACGACCCTTGCTGAGATATTGCCATGCAAAGGTTTAAAAACAGGAAAATTGATGTTTGCTAAGTCTCACCCAAACAACCCGAAAAAAAAAAAAAACGAAACTATTGGCACTACGCCCCCCGGGGCATGGCCTTCCTCTAACGTGGGATTTCTGCTCCAGCGCCTCTGACGAGACAGGAGAAACCCAAACAACCCACCATTTTCTAATTTCGATATCTCAGCAACTATAGGTCCGATTTACAATGTTAAAATATGAAACATTCGTGAAATTTTCCGATTTTTTCGAAAAAAAATTTTTTTTCATAAATTTTAAATAAAGACTAACATTTCAAAAAGACCAAACATTCAATAAAACGCCTTTTTGATATGTTAGTCTTGATTTATTTTTTGAAGTTATTTTTTTTTAAACGATCGGAAAATTTCACGAATGTTTCATGTTTTAACATTATAAATCGGACCATTAGTTGCTGAGATATCGACAATAGAAAATGGTGGGTTGTTTGGGTGAGACTTGGAAAACATCAATTTTCTTGCATGGCAATATCTCAGCAACTAAGGGTCGTATCAACAAAGTCCGAATAAGCAAAATATAGAGAATTTTCTCAGCTTTTCAAAAATATTTTTTTCAAATTTGGGCAAACATGGGCACTACTTTTAAAAAATCAATAACTGCGACTATTTTGAAAAAAGTTACATAAAAATGGCTATAACTTGAAAACGGTGCACTTTTTCAACATTTCACTAAAGTACTTTTTTATTGCAAATTCAATTTTACATCAAAAAATTAAATTGATAAATTTTTGCGACCAATATTTCAATTTTTTGAAAAAAAAATGTATTGATTCAAAATATCATAAATCGGTCAAAGATTTTTTGCCCATTCTGGAAAATTCTGAAAAGTTGGCATTTGATGTCCTCTAAAACATATAAAAAAAATAAAAATATAATTCAAATTTGGCTCACGAGTAAACAAATTTCAGCTACTCCTGGGATAGACCTTAAATAAAACTTAACGTTGTGGACACTGCCAAGAAAACTTATCAAAATGTTTCAAATTTGAACGCCAAATATTTGAAAATATCGAATATATCATGAAAACCTAATAAACATTTGGTATGATTTTATGGTATTTTACCATCTATTACTGGGCAACCAAGGGCACATTTTGGTTGCTGTTATTTGCCCAAGTAATACCAAAACTTGGTATTTTCATGCCATTTTTTCAGTGCAGTAGTTGCAGTTCCGCCCGTGTGGATCAATCGGACCGCGCACTGGACTCACAATCCAGAGGTCGCTGGTTCGAATCCCGCGGCGGGCGCTCTAAAATTCTTTGTGTAAATATGGGTATTCGGCGCCGTCGCTCCGTGCCATACTTTCATACACTTAGGAGCCCAGGGCGGCGAAGTCCTTGTAGATAAAAGGAAGACACTAGTGGTTGGTACTAGCAATGGTGGCCGACAGCTATAAAGTCAACTTCGTTTAGTTGCAGTTAGTGAAAAAACGGAAATGAGCCATATCTCTACTCACCCAATCTACTCACCATATTGTTTTAGTGATATTCTTCACCACGGCTTGTGCTTGAAATTCTTGAAGCTTCTAAAAAATAACAAGATTGAAAAATAAGTGTTATTAAAATGAAATTGGATTGAAACTCACTAAAATTCAATAATTTGTCGATTGACTCGTTTTTCAAAGTAAATGGTTATCCCAAAATTTCGACGATTTAAAAAAAAATCTTACCGGGAATTAAAAAAAATAAAATCAGCTTTAACATTTTTGGGTTTCAAGTCATTTTAGAGCAAAATTGATTATCTTGTCAAAATTGGTATAAATTTTCCCATAGTTTGAGATGAATTTGAAATAAACACATTAATACCAAAATGTGGTATCCTGACTCAGAAAAATTTCCACAATTTCAAGTCATTTCAAGTCAAAATGTTTAAAATTTAGTTTGAAATTTCCCGTTTTCAATGAAAGCATTCGCTTTGAGACATCATTTTAGCGCAAAATTAATTATTTTGTCAAAATTGGCCATAATTTTCCCATAGTTTCAGAAAAATTTCATAAAATACTGTAATACCAAAAAAATATAAAAATGTGCTGTCCGACCATTGACAAATTCTGCAATTTTCCAATATCAAAACAATACCTTAAACTGGTATGATACCAAATTTTGCTCTTGCATAATTCTTAAGACAAATTTTAAAGGGTTCAGGAATACCAAAAGTTGGTTTGGAAAAGTATTATTACACATTTCCCTTGTTATTTACCCATGCTCGGGAATTTGAATGCGATGCACTTCATCCAAAAACAGCATTGCCTTGGCGTTCTCGATTGCGAGATTCCTACTCGAAACTAGGTGTCCAAAGGCTTGATTGTTGAGGCAATTGCAAATCTCTTTTTACACCTTAGCTTCCATCCACCCCGGGATTCGAACTGACGACCTTTGGATTGTTAGTCCAACTGCCTACCAGCGACTCCACCGAGACAGGACCCAGGGAGACGACTCCTACACCTGGATTGAACTAACAACCTAACCCTCTAGGTTAGTCCGGGGCCAACATTTACTTCCCGTCCGACGGAAGGCGTGATCAGACAAATCTCGTCTCTAAAAATGCCACCGGGACCTTTTGGGATCAAACCCAGGCCGACTGGGTGAGAGGCAACCACGCTTACCTCTACACCACGGGTCCCCCCCAAAAAATTGTAAAAATATTTTCGATTGCAAATCTTATTTTACATCTAAAAAATTAATTTGAAATTTAATTGAAAATTCACGATTTCGGGATTTGATTTTTTTTTTCGTGCTTTTTCCAAAACTTTTTGTTAAAGGTTCAATCAACTTTTTTTTTTGTTTTGGGATATTTTGACTCAAGGTTGTTTGTTGGACCTTTAAAAATACTCTAAAAGTACGAGTTTTTTTTTTCAATGCTTCTACGTTTCTTATTTTATTTTGTTGAAAAAAAACTCAAATATCTATTTCAACGGCCTCAAACAAACATTTCGCGTTCAACATTGAATTACCCAAGAATGTTAGGTTCCCCAGCGTCGTGCTAGCGTGAGTACCCCCTAAAAGGGGAACATTAAAACCGAAACATTCCTGGCACAATTACATTTCCATTAGATTCACAGCTCCGCAGCAGCAAATGGAGAAAAATGTTGCTCATTTTAGGAATTCCACCACGAAACGCACCATGATGAGTGTGTGTGAGAAATGCATGACCAAGCGAACCTAGTTCGAACTTAAACGCAGCTATAGAGCTACCAAGGGTGCGAACCGAAACTGCTCGCTCTCTACCAACTATGATGCTAGTATGGATCGTCAGACACCCTGCTGGTTGCTTCTATCTACCACCCCAATGGGGATTGATTATGGGGAGGGGGGCGAAATCATCATCATGAATGATCGTGACGATGATGCTGCTACTCGTTCGGCGTGTCGAGCTCCTTAATGAGATAAGTGCATTAAATAATAAAGCGCGAAGAGTATGATTATTGACACACATATATGGAAGCTCGGCAAAATGACTGACTGTCTGCGAGCCGAGCCAAAAGCTCTCAGAGTAAACGCTTTGGTGCGCTTGGTGCAGGCAGCAACTTGTGTTGGGCTAAACTGAGCTTTTGGTCGGTGGGACAAGGGTAGTGTGGCTGCCAAAAGGGCCCACAGGCCTTAGTCGACCACGGTTATAGGGTTTCTCTTTCAATGAACGGCATATCCCACAAATTATTAAAATTATTCAAAAACACAAATCATTCACAAATTTTCAAAAAAATAAGGGATTGTACCTACATGAGACATTGAAAATTACCCTTTAGAATATTATTTCACTCAAATCCATGATGAGTCGAGACAACTTTTCCTTTGAGTTGGCAGGAAATGTCTCTAATATTACACAGTTTTGAAAACCACTGCACGACTCCATAAAATCATGCAAGTTGATGGTGGTTGTAGTTTTTCCATGCACTGTTGTCTGTGGGGTCTTTCTCCGGCGTGGATATTGGCTCTAGCCGCCAGCATCATCATCATCAACAGATCTGCCACTACCTCCCCTCCCTCACTCACCCTTGTGAGCTGAGCTGATTGGTTGGGCGAGAAACCCCCAACGAGCTGCTACTAGCGAAGTGTGGGGCAAAATGGACCCCAACTCGTGGTAGTAGTGCTGGATGGTGTTGTTTGATGGGGCTGTTGCATTAGATAAACATACAGGAGGCGCAGAATATGGATTGGTAAACGACTGTAATTGAGGTAAATAGACCTGCATTGGAGCATTTTACGACTTTTTAATACTGACTTGTTTGTATACTGGGGCTGCCTGTGAGCTACACGGTTGCAGCAGTAGTTGGTCTTGTCGTTTGGAGCCTTTGCTGCGAAACCGGAGGGGTTTGGAGTGACCAGCGAATAGAGTAGCAGCAGCTGGGCAACTATAGCGGAGCAAAAAGGAGAGTGATTGCGAGGTGGTAATTGAAGCGTTCAGCGAGCTTTGCTAGCCGGAGCTTGCGCTTTTTACGCGGATCTGCTGGAAGCGACAACAAACTGCGGTGGGCTTTTTTGATGCTGACGAGCTGAAAAGTATTGTGGAGTAGAATTTGAATAATTGCCTCAGCCAGCGGCATTGCAACATTGTCATATTGATATACTTGTAGTGAACTATTTCAGAGACCATGCAACAATTACGTAGCTTTTGCTACTCTAGATTCTTTTCTATTTCTTTTGAACAACAACTCGATTGCATACATTGAGACGATCAAGTTTTAACAAAGCGCTTTCTTTCAACTATAGAAATCCAATACATTTCGGCACACTAACACTGGCACAGTTTTTCACTATCAAAAGAACTTTATTCGAAAAATCAACAAAAGGGAATTGCTTGGTGAAAAATTTTCTGAGAATTCGGACAACGATTTTTTTTTGTATTTTTGAGTTGAACGAAACTTTGTGTGCACTTTTTTATGACCTCAATTGGCCAAAATCTATGGACAATGGTCAATACGAAATTCTTTATGTAAAATTGTCCGAAAAATCGATTCCCGCGTTCAGTTTTCGTAAACTTTAAATTTTAGGGCACTTTTCAAAGTACAGTCTCTATAAATGATTTTTGTATTTTTGGGTTGCTCCATTCTACATTTTACGTTAGTCTTTTTGTAACATCTTAGGCTATTTCCTCAAACCTAAAATCTAAAAATCACATAAAAGTGGCGTGTTTTTTTTCATTTAATTTTTTTTTCAGAAAGCCCGTAAAATTTTCCACAAGTTTGTCTTTGGCCACTTTTGATATGACGCAACGGCTTCGAGAGACAACAATATTTAAACAACGAAATATTTAGAACACTTACGCCCTTCTGAAATGTCATTAGCGAGTGCAACTGGCTCCATAATATGGCGTCCATCTACACAAAAATGGCTTATATACAGTATGTAAAAAAAGTATTTACACCCCTTGGGCACTATGCACATTTTGTGATGAAACATATAAACAATTTAAAGTTTGACAGAAACCTAGTACTACGTTTTGTTCAGAAACTTATGCTGAACATTTTGCTACAAAAAGCTCATGAAAAGATGTTTTCTATAAAAAGTTATATAACAAATACTGTTACAGAAATAAAAAAATGTGCAAAAAAAGTTTGTACACCTTTCGAAAAATTTACTTAAATAAAGTTATTTGTTAACAAATCACCATAAATTCAGTCTACCAACTCCAAATAAGCATCCTTGACTGATTAAAAAAAGTTTATATAACTTTGGAAATTCTTTATAAAACTTATCTTAACTTAATTTGAAAACTTTTAATTTAACTACATGTCAATATATTTTGCTAAATAAACATTCTGGAGTGGGTATAGCACCGTTTTGGGGGTCTTTGTATTGATAGAATAGATTTTTGTTGGAATTTCGTACCAACCCGGAATTACGTCGTCGGAAAACCCGCCGGCATCCGAACCGGTCCACGATTCACAACTCAACCTATTTCCGATCTTTTGATACCCATATATCTATGTTTTCTACAAAACCCACGTTTTTAAATACCTGGGCAAAAAGTAACGAGATCAAAAATTACGAAAGTCCATACATTTTTTTTTTTTGACCGAGCCACGTAGCCCAGTGGTAACGCTTCCGCCTCGTAAGCGGTAGATCGAGGTTCAAATCCCGGCTCGGACCAACACAACTGGTGATCTTTTCCCTTCTGGAATCGATTGCTTAGTAAAGGGAAGGTAGTGTATCGTCACAAACTGGACCTTATCATGACACCTTAGGGAGGCGACCTATGGAATGTTAACATTAACCTTAACATGTTAACATTAAGTTGAGAATGAAACTGCCACTGAATCCGCTTTGTAAATGCCGGCCCCGATACTCTTCAAGGGGGGGGAGGGGGTATGGCGATTGTCCACGATCCTTGGAAAAACTTTTTTTTGTATCTATACAAAAAAAACTTTTTTCTATGGATCGTGGACAATCGCCATAGCCCCCCCCCCCCCCTAAAGTGTCTACGTGGTTTATGGATGGTCCCATGGAACTTCTAAAAATTACCTATGGGAAATTTTCACTTTTAACCTCTTCTTAGAGAAAGTTTCCCAAAATCCAATCAAATTTTCCTATTCTATTTAATTCCACGCGCTTTGTGATGAGTATGAGCATGAGCATGGTTGACTGCTAATGAGCTGCTACTCCGTTATTGACAGATCAGCTGAAGTTAAACAATGAATCAAAAATGATCAGTGGGAGCCAACCATCCGTTCACTGTTTAACCTCTGAAGATCCCTACTTTATTAGTCAACACCGGCGCCCTCCCATGAAGCCTGCAGTTCAACGAAAGGGAGGAATGTTAGTCCGATAGTTAAAGTTGCAGACTCACCAAGCACATAGTTTTTCGCTATATACTTGTTGATACCGCTTGATTGGATGTAACTTCTGGAGGTCCTGGTCAATAACGGAGTAGCAACTGCGGGTGGGCACCTATGCTTATGCTTATGCTTATGCTTACGCTTATATACTTGTTGATACCGCTTGAGACCGTTGAATCCACAGCATCTCCTTCAAGCATCACGTGATTTTTTTTTTGGGTTAGTAGGATAAGGTATTGGTTTTTCGATGCCTCCCGAGCTACGACGCTATGGGGAGGACTTTCATAACAGACCCGTCAGCGAGCCTACCGAGCAACGATGCTATGGGAAGGTCTTTCTGGTTAACACACAAAATCACTCACACACAGTTATTTTGCTCCACTATTAACTCAACGATCCAAATTGTCAGTGCGTCTTTCGATCATTATATAGAAATGGCTTTTTCACCGCAAAAAAATAAAACCTTATTCGAAAAATTTAAACGCAATCCACCCGCCGCCGTGCCTTCCGATCAACGATGATAAAAGAAGGGCTTTGAAAATCACAAAAAAATCACTCTTCACTCCGAATATTTTTTACGACCACGCGCTCCCTTTGCCAATTATGCACTGATGACGCTGCATTTTCAGAGGGTAATCTTCTCCTCGCAGCACACAATTCACGACAAAAATGCGAAACAAAAGGCACACACAAAAAAAGACTTTTCACTCCGAATATTTTTCCGAATAATTTTCCTATGCCCTATTAATTATTCTCAAAATGGAAGTTACTCATAGGTTTTGATCCAGGGAACGACTTTGTAGAACATCACAAAGCGCGTGGAATTAAAGATCAGTGCATAATTGACCCAAAGTGTCGAAAAATCGATTTTTGGTCATATTTTGGGTTTCCATGTAAAATTATCATTTAAACCCAAAATATGACAATTCTGAGGGCAGATTCAGATTCAGCGGGCAAAATTACATGGAAAAACATATATTTGGACAATTTTCGAAATTCGTTAGGGTGGTCCCATAAGGTTTTCCCTTGAAAATTAGACTTTTTCAAATGAAGATATCTCGAGTTTAAAGAAAAACATCCCTGAGATTTTTTCAGCGTTTGTAGTGCTGGATCTCTTCTTTCAAATGCAGCCTAGTGCTTAAAATTTGGCTTGCGCCTTTTCGAGATATTTAAGTTTTAAATTTGCATCTTTTTTACCTTAAAATCGCTGTAACTTTTGACCCTTCAGTCCAAATTGACTTGTCAGATAATAAAAATGTTTGTTTTTTAGAGCTCTAAAAGTGCTCCAAATACCACTTTTCTCTAAAACTTAACCTTGAATTGCCACGTTAAAAAAACTGATTTTTGAAGGTTTGCTCAGATGCTTTCTATATATTTTGTCGTAGAAGGCGTAGATTACGAGATAAAATTTTGGTGTCTTGGACAAAGTTGCTTGGATTGGCAAGCCCGTCAACTTTCTAGAAGACGAAAAAATTCCCAAAAATATTCCTGTAAAGTTAGATTTCCAAAATCACCCTAATCGTGAACCACCCTAATTTTCAACCAAACCAAAAGTTGCCCCTTTCCATATGCAACAACTCTTCTGAAGACACCAAAGCACCAAAACTTAACCATTTTTCGGAAAATCCATTTTCCTCTTAATTTTGCGATCTGGACCACTGTGCATCGTGCTATCTTGTCGTTTTTTGACGCTCTGAGAAAAACTTATTTTAATGTTTAACCTTGAATAAAAAAAAACGAGAGCACCCAATGTAAACAATAACAAACACGTTTTGTTTGGTTGACCATTCCGTGCATTGTCCTGAAGTTTGGTTGAATTTGATTGCTGAAGTCCAGAGTTATAATTACAATTGTTTACGGTAGTCGAGCTTAAACCTGTGTCAAACGCGTTCTCACCTGAAATCCCTTTGGCCAGTGGTCGCACTAACATCAATTTTTAAGGGTGTGTCAAGTTGGCTGTGAAGGTCCAAAGGTGACGCATTAAGAGCTGCACATAATAGCGTCCTTAACTCATGTTGACCCAAAATACACGTAAGACAAGTTAGCACGACAGCGACGTTTTGATTGATTGATTTTGATGCATCTTCATAGAAATATCTAAGATCCGGCCTCCAAAGTAGAAAAATGTCTCTCAAGTGCTCATAACTTTTTATAGGGTTATCAGATCTTCAAAGGTCTATCAAATACCTTTTTAAAATATATAACAAGACGGGTTTTCTTACAGAGATATTCGATTGCGTTTTTGTCGGTACACAGACTTACAGACATACACACGCACGACATTTGCTCAGAATTTGATTCTGAGTCGATACGTATACGTGAAGGCCTTTTTGAGAAGGAAGAAGAAGATTTTCCGAGTAATTTTATAGCTATTCCTCAGTGAGGTGAGGTGAGGTGCTATGGGGCGCGGGTTCGATTCCCGCCTTATCCTCCTGCACGGCGTATTTTCTGGGCAACCTTAAGGAGAAAAATAGTCATCGCTACTTTCAAATGTGTCTTATAGGAAATTTTCTCAGCTTTCCAATGCTTCTTAGAGCGAAATGTTTCATCGGGAAATTTCTGAGATATCTCTATTTTAAGCTTTTTGTTTTAAAATCCTTAATCATTTATTGGAAACTTTTAAATAACAGTCCAGGAAACTTGTCAAATGATGTGTTTCATGTGTCATTTACTCATCAAAATGTGTAAAATAAGACAAAAAATAACTTTGTAGAAGGTTGTAATTCGCTAAACATTAGAATAATGGAGTTTTAACCGCATTGTTGAAGATATGGGTTTTATTCAGAAATAAAAATCATAAAACAGTAATTAAATATGATTTTTACAAGTACAAATAGATTATTACATAACTGTTGTGTACAAATAACACCGGTCTGCTCTGATTTAGCTTGTTTAACCGAAATTTGGCAGGTTTGTGATTGATAGGGTATTACTAGATTTTTATTAATATCTATCATATTTCTTTAACCAACCATCAACCAGTTGCATGGATTCAAAACATGTTTTATATTAGAAATTGAACTGCAAACACCATTAACAACTGTTGCAAGCTTTAGGAGAAATACTTTTCATTAGTATGAAAATGATTGTTTTAGTTTTTTTGTATCAAATTATCAAGGAATTAGCAATATTTCTTCTTTTTTTTAAAATGTTATATATACCTTGATTTTTGTTCAAATATGTAAAGGAAGTGTCTGTTTGTTTTTTTTTGTTAAAATAATATTGAATTTTTGTTCAAACAAAAAAAAAACAAGTTAGTTACGGTGTTTTCAGCATTCTGAGTTTAAAGACTTGAGTTTCATTACTACTTTTAAGTGCATTTCTAACAGTAAACATTTTATAAAATGTTATCTTTATTTTATACTCATGAAAATATGACTTTTGAAGCTTGTTACAGTAATATGAAGAATATTTTTGATTTCAAAACATATTTGTTTTTATGCTCCTTGTTAATGTTTGCTTAAGAAAATATCGAATTTATTCATTAAAATTTAATAACACCATTAACAACCACAAACCAAAGTTTCGGTTGAACAAGCTAAATCAGATCAGACACGTGATTTTTGTACACAAAAAATAACCAAAACCAAAACAAAAAATATGTAATAACCCAATAATCTTGTAAAAAATCTATTAATACGGTTTTATGATTTTATGTTCTGAATAAATCCCATATATTCAAAAACTCAGATAAAACAAAATTTTCACAATGTTAAGCGAATTGCAACCTTCTACAAAATTATTTTTTGTCTTATTTTACACATTTTGATGAGTAAATGACACATGAAACACATCATTTGAATAGTTTCCTGGGCTGTTATTTAAAAGTTTCCAATAAATGATTAAGGATTTTAAAACAAAAAGCTTAAATAGAGATATCTCAGAAATTTCCCGATGAAACATTTCGCTCTTAGAAGCATTGGATAGCTGAGAAAATTTCCTATAAGACACATTTGAAAGTAGCGATGACTATTTTTTCCTGAAAAGGTTGTTCTAGAAAACACGCCGTGCCTGGCCTTCTATCGGATGGGGAAGTAAAACGTCGGTCCATTTGCGTAAAAGAGGTTTTGAGTGACTCACCACACATAACCTTCGGACGCCTAGAAATGAGCAGAAACTTGCAACAGAGCCCACAAAAGACCCGGGGGTCGTTAAAGTGGATTGCTTTGCTCTTGCAGTGAGGTGAGGAAGCCAAAAAGAAATGATAGTGTAGTGTTATCACTTTATGAGACAAAATTTAGTCATCAATCATGGAACAACATTGTTTAACATTTTATTGAATACCGTCATCTGGGGGCGAATAGGGACACATGTTGCACATTGGGACAGCTGGTTAAGCCTTGTTAATGAACATTATTAGGATATTTTTGACTGGTCTCGGATAGAAAAAAACTATTGTCCCTGTTCAGACTGTAGCCCCAGTTGACGGTACTCACTGTTTAATACAAACTTCTCAATATTCAACCTCACCTAAAGCACCACCAAACACAACTTTCGGTTAGTTTGGTCAGCCATTAGCACCCATTCCCTTCAAACGGTTCACCGGAAACGTTCGCCGGAGCAGGATAACTGGACCACCAAATCTCGCTCTTCACCTACTTGAGCACGATCGCTAGCAGTAAGTATCTACCTACTAGGACGCAAGTCCGTCCTTTCAGGATGTGCGGTTTCCCCCAAAATGGCCATGACGAGCGTCAAGAACCAAGAACATCGTCCCGCGAACAAAAAGGAAGGAAAGGGGGTTTGCTGCACATGCTTTCCGTGCATATAAGTTGAAAATTAAAATTCTTTGTGTTTTGATTTTATGAAAGCAAATTTTATTACTTCGAGGGGTCGTAAAATTTTAGTTTAGTTACATTGCTGCCATCTCATGCATGGGAGCGTCCCGTGTGGTGTGGGTAAAGATTCCGCATGTACTCCCTTGCTCTTCTAGGATGGTGAAGTTTTTCCCCAGTAGAAGGACGTGGCAAGTTTAGAGCGAAGTGCACTTTTCACCCGCAGTTGGAACAGTTGGGTTGAGTTTGTTCCAAAATGGTCATAATTGCGGAAAATATATTAAAATTGGTCTTGTTCAACAAAACCATTAACTATCAGTCACCTTGTTTGAAATAAATTCTTCGACCATGACTTCACCAATCTCATCAAATTTGAACCAACAATTTCAGCAAAGTGTTGTGAGTTGTCCCCCCTCAACATGCATCGTTTCAAGTGGTTGCTGCTGTCAGCAACCATGTGACCACTTCAAATCATGACCCACCACGGGGTGCAGCTTAAGGGGTGGGAACTCGAAATCGATGGCGAAACTTTTCGCCGGCAGCAGTTTTCGGTAGTGTCGTCCGGACGAAATTGGCGAATTATAGCTATGAATATCGCTCTCCTTGTCCAGGTTGGCGGAGTTTACCCGTTCGTTGACTAAAAGATCCGAGAAAGAGGAGAACTTTTTTTATGGTATTATGCATATTAGATTGCTCTTTATTATGACCCAGAGGGATATAAAGATAATCTCATGTGTGTAGGGAAAACAATTTCCTGGAATGGCACTTTCGCTTCTCGACTCTCTTTTTTAGTTTTCGGATGGAAGTAAAATATTTCAAACAAACAGTTTAATGGCCGGAAAACTGCACGCTCGGAGCGGACTTTGGATGTTTGGTAAATAATGGATTTCTGTGTGCGACTGGACTGAGCTATGGAATGTTGATAGTTTTTTGGTAAGGTCAGTAACTCTTAGAGGGTGGATCGTCTGCAAGACTTTATTAAGAATGAATAGAGCATTTTTTTCTGAATCCACCGAAAAAATAATTTAACTAACTTCAAAAATCTGACCGAATTCGGGAAATGTATTTCATTTGGATTTTATTTTAAATAATCTTTCACAAAAATAAAATTTCTCTAATTCCGTTTTATTATTTAGTTATTTTTTATTTTGATGAGATTAGTAAATTCGACAAAAACTATTCTTAACATATTTTTTTAATTTGTATTAAAAACACTTTATTTGAAGTTTGTCTTATTCAGATCTATCAATCCTCTGACTTCATACATCAACAATTTAGCATGAACGTGAAACCTCCGGCGAAAGCCTCTGTAATTTGCAAACCAAGCTATTCACGCGAAACTCTATCCGAAAGCATAATTAATTCCACAACACTATCCTGAACCCGCTCACGTGCCGCCAGGTTCGCTTCACAGAATCATTAATTTCATTACCCGCCAACGCGACAAACAGTGCCGCCAACCGGTGTGGTCTGAATATTTTATTCAACAAATTCGCAAAATTTGTCATTCAAAGCAAAATCAAACACACACACAAACGCATGCACGTGCATAAAGCAATTGAATTAACATAAACGAAACATTAAGCTTTAAACTTTGCTTGCGCGCGCTTCATTGAGCAATTCGAAAGGACAACACAAAAAAGACGCAATCTGAAGGCAGTTTACAACAACTGTCAGAAAAAGGGGAACCCAAACTTGGGTACATTAAACAATAGAGCCCGCCAGCTGTAATGGTTTCGCGCAGACACTGTGGCACGGGCGAAAATAGGGACATGTGGGCCCAAAATAGGTACATGGACAAATTTCTGATATACTTTTGCATTACAAGAGCTGAAAAATGTCTGAAAAGTGGACAGATTCTTTTGTAACTGAATTTGACCCCGTCAGAATGACAATTCGTTACCCTACTTTAGGAAAAATCAATTGACACAGATAAAAGTTTTCTGTTTGTCAAAGTCTTGGTGCCCAACTATCGCTGTCGTCCGCATGAGCTCTCGCACTGGTTGTTTGAAAAGTCATGAATATGTGAGAAAGTGCACAAAGCTGGGGGTACGATAACTTTAAAGAAACTAGAAAAAGCGAAGATTGTGAACTGCGTGGGAATGCGGCGGAGGAGGGAGGTGAGACAGGAAAATCATAAAATATTGATGACATTTTCAACTCCAAGCCAACGTCATCGTTCTCGACTCAACTTTACCAACCCCCGGAGCCCACCCTGACAAACCTCCCAGCAAAAGCACAATAATTTCATTTACCTAAACTTTACACATAATAAAACTACGCTTTGTGACTTCGTAACCGATATCCTCGAAATATATCCTTGCGATGTCACACATACAGCCGGGTACACACATACACACCCACGCATGCAGCTACTGCACAACTGATAGCCTCTGGCAACGCTGGCCAGAGAAAGGCGTGGGATCGAGGAAGAGGGTATCAAACATTGTCCTTAATAACTTTTCCAGTTGTTGTTCGTTATCCTCCAGTCTTCAAGATAGGGGGGAAGGTTTTACCAACGGGCAGGAGCAGCTTGGCACACTTTTTTTTTTTGCTGCTGCAATCCCGGCACCAGTGGTCAGATGCAGAAACTGTCAGGGTGTGCATTGAACGGACCGTGAGATCAGCATTGTTACCGGGAGGGAGATTGTAAAATGCAATCCAAAAAATGGTTTGAAAATATGCAGTATTTTTGTAATGCATCGGTAAACTTAAACAATATAGGATAAATATTGCAGCTCTTAAGTAGGTATTCGACTATGACCTACAAACAGTTTTCCATGTTTGACAGTTTGCCAAACTCGCAAACTTATTTGTGGCAAACTAGCAAACATAGCAAAATGTATCAGGCTTACGTTTCTGCAAACAAATGCAGTCAAACTGCCAAACTGTCGAGAAGTACGACTTTGTTTGTTTGTTTGTCATAGTCTAATTCCTCCTTAAAACTAAGTCAAAGTATTCATGACGTAATAAAACCCAAAATGGCGTTGAACAACGTAGTTTATGTCTGTTTAGTCCATATCGCAAGGTACTAGTACTTCCATTTTTGAACATTCGAGAAAAGACGTGCTTTCAATAATTTGCAACCTGAAATGGTGACGGTTTCGAAAAATGAAAAATTAAAAAAATCTGCCATTTTCCGTTACTCGGCTGTAAAAAAAATCGGAACATATCATTTAAAGGGCAATTTAATGTAATTTTCGAATTTGAACTAACCCAGAAGGGCTTTTTTCACTTTTTAATCGTTTTTTTTTTTTTATTTATCCATGTTATCTTAACAGTCAAAATCTTAACCCATAACTTGGCCAAAGAGCGGGAAATAAAACATGTCAAAATATTGGTTATGACCTAACTGAACACTTATAATAGTAGTTTATGCAAGAAATAAAAAAAATCAACGCGAGTCGTTCAATTCAAGCTTAAAACAAACATATTATTTTATTTTTGATTCCGAAAAACAGCATTTGTATGAAGTTTTAAGTCAAATGTCCAAGTGGTAATTAAATTCACGTTCAAATCAAAACAATATTGAAAAGTATTACTTTTTGATACAAGTGCTGAAAAGTTGAACTTTTCAGCACCCGTTTAAGTGTTGAAAATGTTTCAGCCCATTGTATCCAAAAGTATTAATTTTCGATTCTGTTATTTTTGGTAGGTAGTCAAGGCACGAATTCAAAAAAAGGTGCTCATTTTTCGTGTCTAAAAGCAAATCGTGTAACAGGCCACTTTTTTATGGATCTAGACTAAATCGACCCTCCTGAATCCGAATCTGCCTGTTGATTTTCCCGATTCTCAAAGGAAACCGAGAGATTCAAGATGGCGTCCAATATGGAAAAATGGATATGGCTGAATGGAAAAATCATAATAAAAGGATTTTTAAGTTCAATCAACTATGTATTTAAATTTAACAAAATTGGAGTCACTGAACTCGAATATGACTCCAAGAATTCTCTAAAGTACTCAGGGAATTGCAATCCAAGATAGCGGCCAATATGGCGAATTTAGAATATTGGAAATGTTTATACAGAAATGTAACAGGCAATCAACAGATCAAATTTAACTAATTTGGGGTCACTGAACTTGAATATGACTCCTAGAATACTCCAAAGTACTCAGAGTTTGTGCAATCCAGAATGGCGGCCAATATTTCAAATGTTTGAACAGAAATGTATTAGCCCAAAAATTTCAATATTCTAGCACTACCATGTTGACCGCCATCTTGGATTGCACCTTCCCTGAGTACTTTGGAGTATTCTAATAGTCATATTCGAGTTCAGCGACCCCAAATTAGTTAAATTTGAGTAGTTGATTGAACTTAAAAATCCTTTTATTGTGATTTTTCCATTCAGCCGCCATATTGGACGCCATTTTGAATATCTCGGTTCCCTTTGAGAATCGGGAAAATCAACAGGCAGATTAGGATTCAGGAGGGTCGACTTAGTCTAGATCCATCATGAACTGGCGGCCTGTTACAGGATTTGCTTTTTGCACCGCTATTTTAGGTTTTTGTGACTTGACTAAGAGAAAAGATGGCCGTTTCGTCGTTCGAGATGACAGGAAAAGTATTTTTTTTTTTTCATGACGAAATTGCAAAAAAGATTTTATTATTCGAAATTTATGTGGGTGGGTCTCGTGGCGCAGGGGTAGCGGCTTCGGCTGCCGATCCCGATGATGCTATGAGACGCGGGTTCGATTCCCGCCTTATCCACTGAGCTTCTATCGGATGGTGAAGTAAAACGTCGGTCCCGGTTTCTCCTGTCTCGTCAGAGGCGCTGGAGCAGAAATCCCACGTTAGAGGAAGGCCATGCCCCGGGGGGCGTAGTGCCAATAGTTTCGTTTCGTTTGTTTAAAAAACAAGTTCGATTTTTACAAACTAACTTTTCATGGAATGTTTATATTTACATGCATTTCTATTTCTTCTTTATCGCCAAAAATCAATGCCAGACATAATTTTTAAGAAGTAATCACGTAGTTTTCAATAGGTACTTCTGCAAAATTCTAATAATGGCCAAGTTAATATTCATATTGTCTTATTTTTTGAAAACACTACAATTCATAAAAAAACCCAAATCAAACTAATTCACCAACGCTAGACGGTAACCGATTCCGTTGCACAAAGGACACCAGTAGTGGGTGCTTTCTCAATGTCTCGCGATCCGGAACGGAAAGCTGCACTTCTGGGAGCTGACTTTGGATGCAAGCGCGAGCGACTGGATATGGAACAGAGGTGCAGCAGAGGGGCAAAATCTGTTGTAAATTTTGTTGCACTTTACAGCTACGGCAGCGCTTTCTCCCGGTTATACAGCATTATGTAGAGCAAAGAAACTTCATGACAACGACAATCGAAAAGATTGTTCCATACGAAGTCAGGAGCCTCTCTGGTGGGGTTGTAGAAACGACCCAGGGGATACATTTTCGGTGTCACCCAATGCCTGTTGTACTTGAGGATTGTTTCGGAAATGATATCATCAGACAACTTTTACCGAATACTTCAAGAATACTCTACAAACCCATAAACTACGAAGCAAATCCAAAATAAATCACTTCACACAACCAAAATTCAGCATCCATAAGGGCAAGTTCCAACGTGGGCCAGCTTCGGCACGATGTACTACAACATGTGACACTGTGCAATGTAAATTGCCCCAAACCGAAAGAGCAGCATTCCTTCCAAGCCATCTTCCAAACCTTGACAACTGAGAGGGAATTTGGGACAACGGCAGCAGCAGCAGCCGGAATATATCGCGGTGGTGGTGCAACCAAGAATGATGGCATTTTTGACGTTCCTCGTGGCAGGGAAATCGTTCTGGATCCAACAAACAGTTGGAAAATAAGCAAAGCAGAGCAATATTTTGAATACTTTTCATGTAGCTTTATTTTAATAAGATTATTTTTATGCATGATAACTTTAAACTGATTTTCTCTAAGTCTTCGGTAATTGATACATAAATAAATTCTTATGGAAGGATCAAAGTACAAACATGTTTGGTCTGACCGAAGACAAAGTCATAATAAAAGACTCAAAGATGAGACCCAAGCTCGCTTCTCCAACACGATGTTGCTAAACCGAAAGTCAAATATAAACAAGCATATCCCCATTTTTCTCAGATCATTGGGAAGAAAATCCCAGCACAATTCGTATCGATGCGATTGGCATTTTCTATCACAGCATAACAATCTAACAGAAAAAAAAACATTTTCTTTTCATTGATTCAGATTCATAACCAAAAGCCACCCACTATAACATGTAAATTGTTTATTCCAAACTCAATTTAGTCAAATTTTCCTTGTTTGAGCGACCCAACCCAAATTCAAACCGTAAAACCACTGCCGCCACAATCACCAAAGATGACACCAGACGGTTTCGCATATGAACGAGGGGAAAAAGGAAAACAATTTGTTTATTTTTACATTTGCCGTGAATTCATCTGAATAAATTACTACCTTTTGAACTGTACCATGGGGAAGAAAGGAGGTGGTTTTCGATAGTGAAAGCATCTTGAAAAATTCTCCTTTTACTGGAAAAGTAAAAAAAAAAGTTTTTTTTCAAAGCGGTTTCCTCTCTTGCTTACACTTCATCGCTTTTCCTGGAAAAAGGAGAAAAACGGAAGCAAAAAAAATCTCCAGAGAGCACTTCACAACAGCATCCACCGAGATGCACCACCCCACCGGCGTGCAGTTTTCCTTCATTTTCCCCACTTCAAGGAAAATGCTGCTGCTGCTACTGCCACCGTGAACGGAGGCACCCCGAGAGATGAAATATTATGAATGAAAATACTTTTACTCAATCAAATTGCATAATGAAGCAGAAAAGTGGAGATAATTAATTACGGTAACAAGAGCAGCAGCACGTTGACGGATGCCGAGCTGCAAGAAGATGGGGATCATCCTCCGCACTACGAGCTCGATGAGGGTTTTCCCTTCTGGGAAAGAAACGTTGTAGGGGGGAGATTAGGTGCACATGAGTATCAACCGGTGTGCGGAGCAGTCATCTTGAGAGGCGATCAAGTGGAAAACTCTTTTGGCGAACAAGACGATGATACTTGATTTAGCAGGCAGCACTGCCCCAGCCTGTATGAATCATCAGGGATCGGGGAAAAGAACACTTTCAAGCATCGTTTTTGAAGAAAAATTAGGGATGGGTCATACATTAGGGTGACAAGAAAAATTTAAAATTTTGGAAAATCTTAAAAGATACCTCCTGGCTTGATTTTGTAGGTAAAAATAAGTACCGTAAACCGGGGTGATATTGATAGGATTTCAATTTGTTTTGAAATATTTTTCAACTGTTAAGACTTGTCTCAAGATTATTATTTTTTAAACATGTACTGGGGTCGCACAAGGTCCATACACTATTTTTTCAATAGTGTATAAAAATTAGTTGCGATGAAAATTCTTATTTTGAATTCCGGGGTGACGTTGATAGTCATAGTTTTTCTTGTTAAAATCAGATTTCAGGTGTTCAAATTTTATTTTTGAGTCAAATGCACCGTCACTAAGGTTTCTGAAACATTTTATAAGAAAAAAAATCAATTTATATTAAGTTAACTAAGTTTATAAGCTTTTAAACACTTGTAGCCCCAACGGGGTCAAAAAAGTTGGAAATGCAATTTCACCGGCTCTATGAACAGCTGAAAAAAAAAGTTGGAAATGACTCTTTCATTGTAACTTAGGGTCTTGACATCCTTCCGGATCGAATAAAACAAGAATAATACAAATCGATTGAGTTTTCGCCGAGATACAGCCGGTGAAGTTGTTTTTGTTTTGTTTTTTTTTTTGTATGTTTTGACCCCGTTGGTGCTTCACAAGCTCACAAACCCAGAATTCATTAAAAACTAGTTTTGTTTATAAAATTACCGATTCATATTGCATTTTAAACTAAATTCCATGCACGAATCCAAAGTTTTTACACTTTATATTAAATTTGTTCTATTGAAAATTTCTATAAATTTGAAGATTTTATTGAATTATTTTTCAAAAACACATATTTTACCTTCTCCTGGTGGAAAATTGTCCAACGAATCCGAAATTGCATTCTGTTTTCCGATTAAATATCATGTTCATTAAGAAAATCACGACATTTTGAGAAGATTAAAATAATGCTAATCATCCACATTTTCATTTTTAATATTTAACTAACTTTTTAAACTGTTCAAAATTTTATGAAAACTTCTCCTTGAAGTACTTTGAACACTTCTCTACCGTGGTCAGTATGATTCCATAGCATTCCGTACGTCTTCAATTTGTACTCTTCATTTTGCGGAAAAATCTCAAACATGAGCATTTCTTTACGAAATCGGTATTTTTTTTGAATTTTAATTTTTGTATTTTTTAATCCGACTGAAACTTTTTTGGTGCCTTCGGTATGCCCAAAGAAGCCATTTTGCATCATTAGTTTGTCCAGATAATTTTCCGTACAAATATGGCAGCTGTCCATACAAAAACAATGTATGAAAATTCAAAAATCTGTATCTTTTGAACAGACTACACTGAAAAAATGATACAAGGTTAAAAACATTGTGATTTTTTATTTAACTTTTTGTCACTAAAACTTGATTTGCAAAAAACACAATTTTTTATGTTTTAGAGGACATCAAATGCCAACTTTCCAGAAATTACCTGGTTGTGCATAAAATCTTTGACCGAGTTATCAATTTTTGAATCAATCCTGATTTTTTTCAAAAAATCGAAATGTTGGTCGCAAAAATTTATCAACTTCATTTTTCGATGTAAAATCAAATTTGCAATCAAAAAGTACTGTAGTGAAATTTTGATAAGAGGCACCCTTTTCAAGTTAAAGCCATTTTTAGGTAACTTTTTTGAAAATAGTTTTTCAAAAGACAAATTCTAGTGCAATCAACTGTTTAAAATGTATTCCCATGCATTAAGAATCATTTTCAGCATGTTTGGGTTAATAAATAAATCAAAAATACCTGAGATCATTTTAATTGATTTATTGTACAATTTGGAAGAAAGCTCATAAAATTTAAAAATTTTTTTTTTTGAAATTGGATTTTTTTTTAAATGTAGTTAAGCAATTAATTGAACATAGCATTAAATTTAACCATTTAATTCGCTTTCCTATACAATTTTGTTGTAACATATTTATCATAACCAAGATCAGAACAATTTTCAATAAATTAAATATTTCCCGGGAATTCCCACGAAATTGGTTGAAAATTTTCCGTTTCTCGGGATTTTTGTAACATCGGAAAATTGGACGCTTTAATTACGAGGCACAATTTTAAAATTCGTGCGACATTTCGCGTAGGCATTCGCTTCAAAAAAGATGGAACGATATTTTCGGTTGCAGAAATTGATATTTTTTCTTAAAATAATAGTGAACATGGTTTATATATGCGGAATTTTCTAGAAATACAACAAGGAATGGGATTTATTAGAAAGCCACATTAAATTTAAGCTAATTAATTCAAAAAAATATCAAAACACCACGTCCAATGACGTAATCTAATCAAACACCCCAACATCATAACACTCCACTGTTTATTTATGTACCAAACGAACACCACCAACCACCATGCTCTGGCGCAGTGCTCAAGTAGTCCAATCGATGGGCGGAACGTGGAGAAGTGTGGTGGTCCATCCCCGAGATCCACTCAATCACTGGATTCTCCCAGAAGTGGGGTCCGCGTCAAGTGGTTACCCACACACACGTGCAGACTCCTCTTCTAAACGATGCACATAACCCACTTTCAACTTTGAAGTGTTTGATTTAAATGCTCTCCAATTTTTACCATACATTGTGCACTGATAAAAAAAATGTAAATTTTCCCGAAAATTTGTTAAATTATTTATTCTTATGTTAAATTTTATTAATGATTACTTCATTTTAAAAATATCAAAATGTGTTTTTTTTTTTCATAAATAATCCCAACTATAAAACTTATACTTTCTCCACCAGAAATCACTCCAGAAGTGCGCCCACCGCCGCGTAGTAGAATGTTATTTCAGTCCAAGTTATTAGAAGAGTCATGTTTATTTGTGTATGTTCTGCATAGGTCGGGTTTTATTTTCTCTCTGTCTGGAAAATATTCGCGCCCAAAATCCAACTGGCGAACAGAAGTGAGGTATGTTTTGGCATCGGGTCGTCACTCAAACTTGATGGCCAGAACCTTTCCCAGCTGAGCTAGAAATGGTTTGTTTTGCTTCCCGCGCCGAAGGATGTTTACAAATACTGCACGTTCCATATTCCTCCCCGTCGTCATCATTTTGGAAGGGGCTTTCCAACGCTACCAGTGGTGTGAGATTTGGATGATTTTTTGCTCCTGAAGTGTTTTTTTTTTCTCCTAAACATTTGTTGGAAGCTGATATTGGTAAATTTTTGGGTTAAAATTAGCTGACTTACTCAAATTGAAAAATTCGTTACTGTATTTTATTTGAAAAACAAATTTGGAGGACAACTCCCCCACTTCATAACTGATTCGGAGCGTTTGGTACGGCATGTCCACGCATCCTTCCTCTCCTGTTGATTCTGTGAAAGGTTATTTCTTAAATTTTGAAGTTTATCAAGACGTATTTGAAATGGCTCAACTTTCTCAATAGTTTTTGCTTTACATAACATCTCATAAAAATTAAGTACTCCACAACGGACACTTTCGCCCCACACAGTGTACTCAACGGCACCCGGTGTTGTAATGCCCGGTCGCATTTCGTTTAATTAAGCCCGGCGAAAAATTTCCCAGCAGCTTCCGGGGCATGCTCGGTTTCCTTTGTTTGCTCTCCTCACCAAAGAGGACGTGAGATCGCACATCCGATATAATGTTTCCTCTCTCCTTCTTCGTTTGTGTGCCAGAAAAGCCCTGACACAATGGAAGGACCTCCGAACACGTTTTATCTCCCGGCTTGCAGCTTCACTTTACGGCTTAAACGATTTTCCCGTGGGTAATTAAAGCGAAGAAGCGTGAAGAAAATCTCTTTTAAGGAAATCTTTTTTTTTTCAACTCCGTGAAACCGCGAGTTGTTCGAGTTGTAGATAACAAAAACGAACAACGATTGGATCCACCTAGGAGTGTGACAGTATCGTACGATCCCGATAGCTCTCATTCACACGAGAATGGTAAAATTATGCAAAAGCATGCCACCAGATAATGTACTCTATAGGAGCCAACACCACCCTGGACACCGGACAGCATCAGTCAGTGGTGATTATGTTGTGTGCATCGTCAGGCGAAATTATGACCGCTAATAGTTGAAGCTGACGGGTCTACAAATTAGCCATGCAACTGGTTGAGTGATGGCCGTCATCATCGTCCAGAGTCCAGTCTGTTAGTCCACGCGCTGGCTACAAATTGTTGGCCACTTTGAGTGACATAAGCCGCCTAATGAGTTGTTAAGCCCGGCTCGTCAGAACCCCCCTTTCGTTTTGAGCCAGCCAGCCTGAACAATAAATAATCCCCCTTCCCTTCGCGGTGCGAAAACGGGACTTGCGGTTATTCACGTTCGATTTTCGCCATGTAATCCATTTTTAGTCATCAGTGTTGAGTTGTAATTGTTAATAGGCTCAGGAGTGGACTGATGGAATTATTTCACTTATCGCGTGCCTTATCAGTTTGTTGGCCTAGTTCTTGTTTTCGCGTATCGTTTGAGAGGGTGATTGTTTTATTTTAGTTGGATTAAATGGTGTTAAGTAGAGATTTCAGTACGCCTTTTGGTTTATTACTGCAGGTAGTTAAAAAAAAATGTATACATTTGATTTAAAAAAACTCCAAAATGAAAAATGGAATATAAACCTCTGAATACAAAAAATATTTAACAATACCATTTTTTCCTAAGATGATCTTAGGGACCATCCACAAACCACGTGGACACTTTTTTTTGGAAATCTCAACCCCCCCCCCCCTCCCTCGTGGACAATTGTCCATACAAAAAAAAACTTTTTTGTATAGATCGTGGACAATCGCCATACCCCCCCCCCCCTAAAGTGTCCACGTGGTTTATGGATGGTCCCTTAGAAAAAAATCTGATTTCAGTATATCAATTTGGATCGGAACTAAAATTACCATGCTTCTCCATCGAAATGGGTTGCCAGTACATTTAGCTGGAGACGCACGGTGCTTTATGTTCAATTGATGTACCGAAATTCGATTTTTTTTATCAAAAGATATCTCAGAATGGTGATCGAAAAGATCGGAAAATTTCACGAATTTTTCATGCATTAACATTGAAAATCGGACCATTAATTGCTGAGATATCGTCATTAGAAAATGATGGGTTGTTTTGGTGAGATTAAGAAAACTTCAATTTTCATGTTTCTTTTTTTAAAGCGGCTCTATCTCAGCAACCCAAGGTCTAATCTTCAATGTCTCTTAGACAATTTTATAGCAAATTTTCTGAACTTAAAAAAAAATATTTTTAGAAATGATCACTCATGGTAACTATTTTTAAAAATTGAAAAACTGCAAATATTTCGCAAAAATCAAACTTTCGGTGGCTTTATCTTGAAAACGGAGCCCTTTATCAAAAAATCTGTAAAGTACTTTTCGATTGAAAATTCAATTTTGCAAACTTGTTTTTGCATGAAACTTCGATTTTTTCTTAAAATCACTGTTTTTTTCAAAAATTCATAACTTGGCGGCAGATTTTTTGACCATGTTTCTCTATGGCTCAAAAGTTGCGGATTTTTGTTCCCTAAAACATATCAAAAAATCTCGAAAATCAAAAAATACGTATTTTGGGAAATTGAGTTTTAGTGAAAAAAAGTTGATTAAAAATCTGCTAATTCTTTTTTCCGAGTGCCTATTTTTTCTCAAAAGTTCTCAACAATACCTACAACTTTGCCCAAGACACCAAATTGATCAGAAAATTCACTCAAAAGTTACAGCTGTTTGAATATTTACATACCATTTTTGTATAGACAGCAGATGAACCAATCACGCAAAATAGTTTATTTGGTCATAGGGAAGGCCCCCACAAAGTTTGAGCCAAATCAAAAAATACAAATAAAATCCATTTCCGGTTTTGGTAGAGAATTGCTCTTATAACCCATTAAAAAGTTAAAAAAATCTGTCGGATTTCATTATAATCATCTTATTCTAGGTCTTGACTGAGACTTTGTTAGAACAAGTTTTTAAAAAATCCTGTTTTTTAATGTAAAAAAATGATTTTAATATTTTTGATTTTCCGTACGTTCTACTCAACTAGTGGGGCAAGACGAACAACGCTTTGGGGCAAGAGGAACAATGCAAGAAAAAACATGTTAATTTGCTAACAATTGAACTGTTACCACTTAGATAAATCAGATCAGAATGTATTTGAAAGGTTTCTTCCATTTTTAGATTAATAATAACAGTTTACTAAAAAATTTATCGTTTTTACGAAAAAAAAAATTTCTTGGATGATAAATAGTAAATTTTCATAATATCACTTTTTTATGGACAATTTTGTTAAACAATTGTTTATCAGTTTTTAAGTACTTTCATGTATTTATTTCGCAATAAAATATGTTGTTGCAGCAATTCGTAATTTTATCCATACTTAAAATCCATATGGTACACTTGCCCCACCTGATCAAGATTTTTTAAAAGCTCTCAACAAAAATAACCAAAAGTTAAATCATACTTTGTAATAGGTGCATGTCATTGGTAGGGACACTACTGATCTAGGCAAAATAGCATTTTGATAAAATGAGCCTTTAAACGAACTCTAAGCCTTATTTTGTACTTTCCAAATATTTTAGGAAAACAAAGGTTTTGAAAAAAACTTCTTTGAATCTTACACCTCGTGGCGTTTACGTCGTTTTGGCGGTTATGTGGTAATAGAATCAGCTAATTGCATTGCTAACAACAATTCCTCATAAAACTATAGACAATTCTGTTAGTTCTGTACATTTTAATATTTGTCCGGTTCCAATTAAACATGACATACTTTCAAGTGCAGAATAGAACCACTAAACATAAAGTAATGGTTTTAAAAAAACTATACTAAAAAATCAAACAAATTGTTGATTTTTTTAGGGGTATATAAATAAGGCCGTTGCTAGTATTTTTAAAGTTTATGTCGCCCCCCCCCTTCTTTCAAAATTGGTCTGAAAAATCATGGGACAAAATTTTAAAAATATTAAGAATTTTTATGAAATTTCAATGTACAGCACCTCAAAACCTTATTTTTCGCAAAAAATAAAATTTTCGGCAATACTTTGAAATTTTGGAAACTAATGATGACAAAAAAAACTGGATAGGTGTATAATGCATTTTAAAACACTTTTTTTCACTAAAATGTTGAAACCATGGATCGTAATTTCATCTTTTATACTTTATACTTTACACCTCTTTTTTCACATATTCAAAAATGGAAGGGGTCTAGTCTAGTTAAAAAGATTAATCAAAATCAAAGATGGCGGCCAAAATGGCGGTGATGAAATATTGAAAAAAATCATACAAACTTTCGGATAATCGAGTCTGGACTGTATACCAAGCACCAAAGCTGTGCGAAAACATAAATTTAAATTTATTGGTACAAAAACTCAAAAAAAAAACTTCAGAATAAAAAATCACACAAATATTTCATTTTGTCAAGGCCAAGCAAACCAGCTCTTATACTAAGAAGATAACAAAACCTATCACCATCCATCGCTAGATCCATCGCATCCTCCAGGATCGTAACTTGCGTCCAAACTTTCACGTTCCAATCGGTGGATCTTTCGTTCCTAGCAGGGTGGTGAAAATGGTCCAAAGATTGGTGTGCTATTTGATGGTGTCGTTCTGGTTCGATTTCCTGCTTCCAGACAGGTTAACAATATGTTTAGTAGAGCAAAGGCTTGTGATTTGGACTACCCTCAAAATACATGTAGCTTAAGAAGTTGAGAGAGATAAAATATGTTTGAGGAAGTTATGTTGACTATTGTTTCAATATTTTAGCCTTCGTCCTACAAAATGTCACCAGTTTTCCAAACAACAGCAGCGAAATATCGTGAAAAAAAAAGAATGTAATGGTGTGAAAACATACTAACGATATAAGATGCTATTCTATGCAATCTGAGGAATTCAGGGTGGTTAATTAACTGGAAACTTATTATTGTTATAAAAAAAGTCAGGAGATTAAAGCTTTTAGTTACATTTCGTGATATATAAACAAACATCAACAAACACAAAACGTGTTTCATTAAAAATACGTTAGACAAAGAAAGACACTCCAACACCAACCCTATCTCAAACTCCAAAGGGGGGTTACGAGAGAGACACGTGGCACGGGAGATTGCTCGTGCGTATCGTTCTATCCCAAAACACTTTTCCCGCCAAAACTCGTCTGCGTTTCGGTTTGTATGGCGGGCGTGGCGGATGCCGCAAGCAAAACAAAAAAAAAGCAGAGGAAATCGAATGTAAACAAACCAATAACTCTTGTCGGAAACCGTTTGAAACTTTGGCTACAAACGCTCCGCGACCGAGGGTTTGCTATCGATAGTATGTACACAGATAACAGGGTATGGAAAAAAGCTCCAAACTGAGTTTGTTGCAGGAGAGAGTATGGGGGTGGGGGAGCACAAGTTCTGAGCGTAATGGACAAAGTTCTAGGTCGGTCGGATGGCAACAGCCGGGTTGGAGCAATTTTCCGGCCTGCCAGTTCCCTCGATGACCAATATCCGGTTGTGATCGGAAATTCAATAAAACTTTGATTTTGTAGAAGGTATTAGGCTCTCGGTGATTCAACTATATTTGTGCACTATCGTTGAAAAGCTGGGATCAACTCTTCAAATTTGATAAGGTCAATGTGGCCGTAGACCATGAATAAAATTCCAATTGGTGATAAGCAGCCAATCTAAGCTTCCTTAAGACTTGTAGCCTATGGGACCTTTGATAACGCTACATGATGCTTGGATTCTGTGAACTCACATGAACTTATATGAGACAGTGGACAACCAGAAAGAATGTGAGGAAAATCGAATTTTATCATTCTGCTTTGATTATATCTCGCTGCGTCCTTCGGTGTGTTCCTACGTTTGGCGATTGGGGTAAATCTGACAATTGTTTCACAAGATTAACTATAAATTTACCATAGTTTTACTTTATAAGTTAATAAGGTGATACCAACTTCAAATATTATCATACAAACTTGAAATTCTCCCCCAAAAATCCTGCTATTGATTTTGTACAGAAGCGCTTATCTTGCTTTCCTTACTAGGACATCGAATCCGATTGCACTGCACTACCGATACTTGGCTGCCGGTTGGCTGGTCCAGCTAGTCTGTCAGTTAGTGTGATAAAAAGGTTACGATTATCGTTTTGACCTCGTTTTGGCGTACTACTACAACTGTATACCAGTGGATTAAACGTGATCCAAGTCATGCCATCGCTACCATGCTGCTGCAGCTAATGGTCGGTGGAATGTGGTACAACTATGCTGTGGGACACAACCATCACAAATGTTTTGTTGTTGTTGTTGAGGATATTGGTTTATCCGATGGTTGACAAGAAATGCGATTCCGAGCAGGGGTGGACAGACGATAAACTTTTCGTGTTTCATTAGCATATTTGAGATAAAATGGAGGATTCCTTGGCGATTCGTGAACAAGTTGAAAAAAGGAAAGGGCTGGATAGGAATATTTGATATAACAAAAAAACGTTGAATATTTAATAATCTATGCATAACAAGTTTAATAGTAGCTTGTGTAAACATAAATTTTAGTTATTTCTGAGGCCGTTGCAAATATTTTTGCGGGATGTTTTGAAATGGTCATAAAAACATTTTTTAATACATTTATTGATTTTTTATAGAATGAAATCATAAAGTAAGATTATTTCCATTAACTGGTGATAATAAGATTTAAGGTTGCTTAAAAGCAATGCATTTTTTAATTTTTATTTTATCATTTATTATTGTGTACTTTCTGGAAAATGGCCGCCAAATGTGGCAAATTAGAACTACAGTCAGAAGAGGAACAGTTTATTTTACAGCATTAAAGTCGGAAATCCACCAATTAACCAAAATCAATCTAATATCTCTATACCTAGTGTTACAAAAATGATAAATTATATATTTTTAAAGTTATAAAAATTAACAGTGCTTAAATCACGAAAAAACTAAAGTTGAAGAGCCACAGCTGACCACTTATTATGTAAATCAAATGTAATTATTTTAAGAACGATTCAATAAAGTATTCGATTCGTGCCAGGACCGTGGTGCAGGGGTAAGCGTGATTGCCTCTCACCCAGTCGGCCTAGGTTCGATCCCAGAAGGTCCCAGTGGCAAATTTTGAGACGAGATTTGTCTGATCACGCCTTCCGTCGGACGAGAAGTAAATGTTGGCCCCGGACTAACCTAAAAAGGTTAGGTCGTTAGCACAGCCCTGGTGTACGAGTCGTCTCCCTGGGTCCTGTCCTGGTGGAGTCGCTGGTAGGCAGTAGGACTCACTATCTAAAGGTCGTCAGTTCGAATCCCGGGGTGGATGGAAGCTAAGGTGTAAAAAGAGGTTTGCAATTGCCTCAACAATCAAGCCTTCGGACACCTAGTTTCGAGTAGGAATCTCGCAATCGAGAACGCCAAGGCAATGCTGTAGAGCGAATAATTTGATTTTTATTTCAGTAAAGTAATAATCAAACATATCATAACATCGTGCAAAAAAATGGCTTCAACAGCTGTCCCAATCCGTCACATTTGTATTGATTCATTCAAGATACCAATACCTAAGATAAAACGATAAAATGTTTAAATTTATTTTGAAAAAAAAAAACAAAATCTATTGACAATCTTTAATCCATAATCTTTTAAAAATTTATGAAACTACATAGATAAAACTTAAAGAGCTAAGCAATTTACGGATCTGAACGCTAAAACTTCAGCAATTTTCTTTAATCAGCCAACTTTATGAAAAAGTGTTAGTGCTTTATTATCCTATCGATTAGTGCGTCCAACCCGGGAATTCCAACGACAAAAATCCCGGGATTTTCCCGGGAATTCTATTTTTGCTCAAAAACCTGACCTTTTCGAAAAAATCTAATGATGGGAATGGATTCAGCAGACAAAATTACATTAAAAATGATCAATAAGATAGCCGAGACAAACTTATTTAACGTTCTGGAAAGCATTTTTGATTTTTATTATTGATATCGCATCAGAATTTAACTTGCATGCATGTTGGCAAAACTTGAATGAGAACCAACTAAAAATATAATTTTAAAATGGCTATAATGATGCGTAAAAACCAATCATTTTTTTTTAAACCAGGGCTGTTTCAGAATGGGGAAAACGTGAACTTTAAGATACATGTATTGTTTTAGTTGTTTATTCAATAGTTCTTTTGTAAAATAGTCGACAAAGTAGCTAATTTTGGCCTAAACTAACATTTCAAACGGGTGTATCTCAAAATTGGGACCATTTGGAGCAATTCTGGACCCGGATTCGGATTCAGCAGGCAAAATTTTACTAGGAACACATATACTCGTCTCAGAGACAAGAAACATTTGATTTTTGTTGAACTGTGTAATAGGGTGGGTACGTTTTTCAAAAAGTTCTCGGATCAAGTTTTAGTATGGTTCCCCTTGTAGGGCATGCCCATAGGGACTTTCATGCCAAATATCAGCTCATTTGGTTGTAAACTGGCTACGCGCATCAGGGTTAAAGTTTACATGGGAATTACTATGGGAAATTGGAACTTTTTGTTCAAACGCTCCTACAGGTCTGGGAAAATCACGCGCCAACTTCTGGTATGGTCAGGCCTATGAGGAATGGTCTGGAGAACACTTTTCCCGAAGAGAGCATATGGATTCGTTGTCCCTAGACCTGGCGCATCGGCAATCAATCCGATGTCTCCGGAATCAACGGTTTTCCCTCAAAAAGCATCAAATTTTCCTTAGCATGCTATGAAAGCTTGATGAACACCGCGACGCCATACGTCAGGCAGCTACCACGTGGATGAGAAACGGCTGGAATATTCAATTGCAAACCTTCTTTTAACTAGAAAATGATCATTTCGAGTAAACCTGATATTATTTAGAATCTTTGCATAGCAAATTTGTATTTTTTTGCAAATATTTCAACCACGTGGTAGATGCCTGACGTATGGCGTCGCGGTGTTCATCAAGCTTTCATAGCATGCTAAGGAAAATTTGATGCTTTTTGAGGGAAAACCGTTGATTCCAGAGACATCGGATTGATTGCCGATGCGCCAGGTCTAGGGACAACGAATCCATATGCTCTCTTCGGGAAAAGTGTTCTCCAGACCATTCCCCATAGGCCTGACCATACCAGAAGTTGGCGCGTGATTTTCCCAGACCTGTAGGAGCGTTTGAACAAAAAGTTCCAATTTCCCATAGTAATTCCCATGTAAACTTTAACCCTGACGCGCGTAGCCAGTTTACAACCAAATGAGCTGATATTTGGCATGAAAGTCCCTATGGGCATGCCCTACAAGGGGAACCATACTAAAACTTGATCCGAGAACTTTTTGAAAAACGTACCCACCCTACTGTGTAAGTACCCAGTCAAATCAATCCGAATTCTGAAACGGAATCTAATTAGAATCGTACACAAATTCCGTTTCAAACGCAACAACCGGTTCGAACACGGAACCGGTTGTTGCGTTTGCAACGAAATTTGTATACGATTCTAAATAGATTCCGTTTCAGAATTCGGATTGATTTGACTGGGTATTCAACTGGGGTTCAAATCCCGGCTCGAACCAACACAACTGGTGATCGTTTCCCTTCTTGATTCGATTGCTTAGTAAAGGGAAGGTAATGTATCATCACAAGCTGGACCTTGTCACGAGACCTTAGGGAATGCAATCTATGGAATGTTAAAATTCACCCTAAAAACATGTTAAAATAACTTGATTAAAAACTGCCACCTTATCCACTTTTTAAATGCCGGCCCGATACTCTTCAAGGGGGTTCCTCTCAAAGGGAATAGGGAAAGATTTACTTTTATTGCCAGCAAACAACGAATTTGATTTTCTAAAATTCAAACATTGAAGCAAAAACTGAAAACAACAGACGTAATTCATTTTCCATTAACCAACGATGTAATAACGTCATGATTCGAAATCCGGAAACTTAGAAGCATATCATTTTTGTTATAGCTGACAAAAAATCATGTAATAAGTTGGAAATAAAGAATTATCATCATGATGTAGTTTTAACAGTCAGTTTTAAGAGAATGCATGCAAAATATGTCTTTTCTAACAACTTTTCATCAGAATTTGAAAATTAAAATGACTTGTTGTGCTTCGAATCCCGGACACTGTTAAAAGCAGATTCGAAATCCGGACACTTTTGCTTCGAATTCCGAACACTCGGTTTTGCTAATGAATCGCACAAATTTGGACTTAAATGTTAGTGAATTGCATTCTTCAGGTCTCAAATAAGCTGTTAACATCGAAACAATCGATATTTTATATAAAAATTTGCTTGAATTTAAGGAAATCAAAACCATAAATTTCTGCTTTGCCTTCCCGGTGCTTCGAACGTCTATGAAATATTTCAAATGAAATGTTTCGCATTTTTGGTAAACTTATAATTTTATTGTATTTAATTGTTTTGGCATTAACAACAGCGTTCAAACAAACTTTAAATGAAAGTTGATGTTAGAATTCATCAAATAACCCATTTTTTACATTTATAATGCGAACTTATATCCAAATTATTGATAAAACAAAATGAGGTGTCCGGGTTTCGAAGCGTCCGGGAATTCGAATCATGACGTTAAATGCGCACGTGGCCAACGTTGAAGCACAGCTCGTCCGGTCGTTGTGGTTCTGGGAAAACACGCCCGTATGATGCTGCGAAATTTAATAATTATAATCTAAATTGTAGGTGGTGGGATCTGGCCTCACGATGCGGTGTCGGTAACGATGGTAACAGCAGTGTCTGGCTAACTGAAGCCGCCATGGTGGCCGCCAATGTGGCCAAAACTGACCTAAACAAACCACCACCGAACACACGCACACACACACACTCATGATGGAAAATTAAACTTCTGGTTGAGCGATTTTCCCCGTTCCATCATCGTTTCTGCTATCGCGTACTCTTGACCTCCGGTAATTGAACGCAGATTTGCTGCTGCTACTCTCTCTGTCTCTCTACGGAAGCAGCAAGAATCGATCCCGGGGATGATGCTCTAAAAGTGCCAACAGAAGCACGTCACAAAAGGGAAAATGCATTATGATGGCGACGCACACAAACAGTCCTGGCGCCTATCCCCGGGGCCCGACAGACGGGACGGGAAAAGCTCGGAAAATGGATCTTGACCTGGGTCGGATTGTTTGCTGACTGCGTTGCTTGCCTGCCGGCCCGGGAAGTTGGTGCGGAATGCTGTTTTGATGGGCGATGTCAAATATTTTGAGTGGGACATTTGTTGCAGCTTGAAGTAAGGGAAATTTTTTTGGGAGATTTTCATACCGTGTCAATTCTCAGGTTTACTGAGTGTTTTTATTTTTATTTCATGATAAATGTCATATTTAATCATTAAATTGATAAAAATAAGGTAATGTTTTTAACAAATGTAAACAAAGCCTGCCTTTTCAAACAGGAAATTATCAGAAAATCCATAACATGTGCCATTCTCAACGTTCTGTCATTAGATGGATCTTTTCCATTTATTTATTTTGGATTGTTAAGTTACTGCAAGGATTTCTAAAAACCTTAGCGATTTAAGATGAAGCCGTTGATCATTTTCGAAGAAAATTGATCATCACTATAAAATATTCTGTATTAAATTCAATTTAACGAATTTCAGCACCAAAAGGAATCAGCATGTGCCGGGTGTTGAGTTCTTCAAGGCACTGAAACAATATTCGATCTAAATCAAATGCTTTTAAAAATTTATATAATTGTGTGGTACAATCATTGTCGTCCTAGTTGGCAATCATTGATTAATGACGATTTCCATAACATTACAAGGAATGGGATAATCGTTACCAAAAGGAATCAGCATGTGTAGGGCACTATTCTAAACAACTTGTTGAAGGAATTTTGTCAAAATATTGAAAGCGACGCAAAATTTATACCTTTGAACGAAAAAACATGACAATGATGGAAGTCTTCACGTTAAAAACATATATTTTACAACTATAAGAACACCTTAGGAGGATATCTGTTTTACTTTTTTATATTTCGGTATAAGTCTTGTTCCATTTTTTCAAGAAGAATTTTTAAATAATATTGAATTAATATTGATCACAATTGTTAATAATTGAAACTAATCTATGCAAAATCAATCACAGTTTATCTTAAAGTCAACAACGAAATGAAAATCACAAAATCTTTCCGCAAATGTTAATCTTTAAATGGTACAATTTAAATTTAAACAATAAATTTAAAATTCAATTTTTAAAGTTCCGAAAAAAACAACTTACATCCAATGACATTTACTAAAGCTTTTCCATGAACTTTAAGAGATATTTTAACTACTCGATCTTCAATATTAAGGATTGTTGAAATATATTTTAATTAATTTCAACAAACACAACCCTGACATAGGGGAAGGTGGGGCAAGACGACCATATGGGGCAAGAGGAACAATTGCTCGTACGGCAGTAATTTTTACAATTTTGATTATTTCCAGTATGAGAAATTGTTGCTAGCAATGCAATTAGCTGATTCTACTACCACATAACCGCCAAAACGACGTAAACGCCACGGGGCATAAGATTTAGTGATTTTTTTAAAAACCTTTGTTTTCTTATTATATTTGGAAAGTACAAATAAGGCTTAGGGTTCGTTTTAAGGCTCATTTTATCAAAATGCTATTTTGCCTAGATCAGTAGTGTCCCTACCAATGACATGCACCTATTACAAAGTATGATTTAAAACTTTTGGTTATTTTTGTTGAGAGCTTTTAAAAAATCTTGTTCAGGTGGGGCAAGTGTACCATATGGATTTTTAGTATGGAACAAAATACGAATTGCTGCAACAACATATTTTGTTGGGAAATAAATTCTTGATAGTACTTAAAAATTGATAAACAATTGTAAAAAAAATGTCCATACAAAATGTAGTGATATTATGAAAATTTACTATTTATCATCCAAGTAATATTTTCTTTTTGTAAAAACGATATTTTTTTTAGTAAAATATTATTATTTAATCTAAAAATGGAAGAAACCTTTCAAATTCATTCTAATCTGATGTATCTAAGTGATAACAGTTCAATTGTTAGCAAATTAACATGTTTTTTCATTCATTGTTCCTCTTGCCCCAACGGGTTGTTCGTCTTGCCCCACTAGTTGAGTAGAACGTACGGAAAATCAAAAAAATTAAAATCAATTTTTTACATAAAAAAACTGGATTTTTTAAAACAGTCTTAGTCAAGACCTAGAAAAAGATGATTATAATAAAATCCGACAGATTTTTTAACTTTTTAATGGGTTATAACGAGCATTTCCTTAGCTTGTTACACTTGCCCCACTTTCCCCTACTTTATCAGAAATTTAATTGTCAATTTATTGACACTATTGATATAAGTATACCTAAGAAAACCATGATTAATTATATTCTGATCAGTTACAATATTTAATATTTTTTAATATTTAATCAACATTCTGCCAACTGCCAACTGTTTAAAAAACATCAAAGAGCAGCGCCGTACCTAGGGGTTGGCGCAGTTGGCGACCGCCAAGGGCGCCAGCCCTTGGGGGGCGCCGAAAACGATGATTGTACAAATTTGTCATGTTATTATAAAATCCTAGAAAGGTATTCAGAACAAAAGGGGCGCCAAATTTTAAAGTAGGACTACAAAATAACTCGATAATCTTGGTCGGAATATTACAAATATTACTTATAACACTTGGGACGCCAAAATCAACTATTTCAATAATTGTACCAGGATTAAATTTAAAATTAAATTCTCTCAATTCGTTTATCAAAGGGGGCGCTCAAGTGGCAAAAATTTGAGGGTTTTATAACAATTCTTTGAAATAGGTTTTATATTTCAACTCAATCAAATCAAACCATCCACGTTAACGACCCCCGGGTCTTTTGTGGTCTCTATTGCAAGTTTCTGCTCGAACCTAGGAGTCCGAAGGCTTGAATGGGGAGAGCACCCAAACCTCTTTCTACTCCAAGGAACCTTCCACCCCAGTGTTTGAACTGACGACCTTCGGATTGCGAGTCCAACCGCCGCCAGCGATTCCACCGGATTGGCTTGGTTTGGTGTGTTGTTTGTACTTATGGCATGGAGACGACTCCTACACCTGGAATGACTTAACGGCCTAACAACCAAGGCCGGGACCGACATTTTACTTCCTCATCCGCTTACAAAGCGGACAGCGTAACCATTCGGCCACGCACTGCCACTGTTTATATTTCAACTACAGTATATAAAATTCAATTTAAATTTCACCATTTTTTCCAGCATCAGGAATCATCAAGCTTTTTTATGTTTTGAAGTATTTTTTTTATATAATCAGCTATTTAATTGAAATTTACACATTTCTATTGAAAATCTGAAATAAAAAGAATAAGATATTTCAAGTTTAAAGAAAACGGCATTTGTGATATTTTTATCGTTTTAAATGCAAACTTGTGCGTTGAGATTGGCCTACGTTTTCGAAATACTGAAGTGTTTAAATTGTATATTTCTAACACAAAAAATGCTTTGACTTTTGTTAAATTTCTAGCAAATTTTTTTTTTCAACATAAAAATGTTGGTTTTTTAAGAGCACATAAATTGCTCTAAATATATTATATTCTGCTGCTTGTATTCAATTGCTTGTAGCAAGAGTGAAAAAGTAAAATTTGGGTGTCTTCGACAAAGTTGCATTGATTGGCATGCCCACCAACTTTTTAGTCGTAAAAGTAAAATATTATACAATTTCTTGTATAATTTTGATTTGCAGAAACACTATTATCGCGGACCCATTAGAATTTAAACCAAAGCAAAATTCCAACTCCAAAAACAGCAATATTTTTTGGGAAAACATAAAGTTCCACTTAATTTTGCTTCTAGGGTCAATAATTTGAAGAATGTTAGTAACATTTTCCTTGAAAATTTTTGTTTTGTTATGTTCTAATGGAATGGATAAAGTTGCTTATCTTTCACATACATTTTTTTATTTCATGGATTCCATGTGTTGGGCTATCCAGTGTAATTTCGCCTAAATTTTCACATTTACACAAACGGTTCTAAAAGCTTTGTGTGTAGAGGGTGACTATTCTCGAGATTTTCAATTTCCCGGGAATCGAGAGTTGAATTTGGAAATTTCCCGGGAATTCCCGGGACCTGGTAGTGTTTATAACTATGCCAATAGTGCCAGTAATGTATAAAGAAAGGTTATAAATGTGTTTCTTTTCAATAAATTCAGTTACGATTTATTCATGCTTATTTAATGAAACGTTAATTAGTAGCCTCATTATTTTTGGGAACTATGATCTACTTCTTGATTTTTTTCTGAATCTGCAATACAACTTGTTGTATGAACTTGTTATTAGATTTTTGTGAAATAACAAAACAGCTAATATATAATTTCCCAGTATCGGGATTTTTACAATATAATAAATAGCGACTCAAAACAACAATTTTAATAATTTTTTTTCTTTTTTAAAACTGTAAATATGCATTGAAGAAATAGTGATCCGGAAAACCCGAATGTTCACACTTGGCGGACTTTACAAAGATTTCCAGAGTTTTTTTTTTCTAAGATATAATTTAATATTGAGGTTTAAGCGAAACACAAAATTACTCCATGACATCAAAAAAGGAATTGACCTTGATAAAGCGAAATTAAAATAATAAGAATAAAAAAATGAATTATAAGAATTGCTATGCTTGAAAGAGGATATGGGTCATTCCATCTCAACTGTGCACGAAAAAGTGCAAATTTGAAAATTACCCTCTCCGATCGTGCTCAAATTTGGCAGAGCTGTTGATACTATCAAAACATGCAAGAATTCCGAATTTCATCCAAATCGGACCACCCCCTCCATTTTTGTACCTCCCCAAAAAATCGACTTTTTGGCGATTTTTGACCAAACCTCCTAGTTTCTAACGGCGATAGCTCAGGAACCACAAATCTTAGAAGGTCGGTCTTAGACTCAATTTTGAAGGAAATTGGACGTAGAATCCATTTCCGTGGTCAAAATGTTGATTAATTTATTTTTTCTACCCGTATTGCGCAATTGAAAACTTTAAACGGCCGTATCTCAAAACACCCCAACTTATTTTTTTTATTTGACCTCACCATCGTGTTCCCCGGCCAATTTTACATAAGAATCACTTATCGACAGAAATGAATATGTTTCGTTCCAGAGATATCGAATTTTAAAGTTTTGTGTTTTCGAGATTACCTACATCAGCTTCATTCGCCGCATCTGCTAGAAGCACACAGGCGGGCTGATCAATAACTGCTACCTGGTGTTCTGGGAGATGATTAATTTAATTTATATTTTTATAATTTTACGCAAATATTTATTCAAATGGCTAATAGGGGATATTCTCGTATGTTTGGCAGGTTAAGTCCTCGCTCCTAGTTTCGTCCAATTTGCTTATTTTCACTATTCAACCAAATTTTGCAAAACTTTTGATAGATATTTGCTTGTTCACTTCTTATTGAGCTATTTATCACTCGATTTCAGTTAAAAACGCTTTTCATCAGCTGTAATTGAATGCCAAAGCGCTGATATAGCAACATTAGAGGAACGGTGGAATTAAATACTGTTCCCCTACCTTGATCAATCTATTTTTGTGAAAGGAATATTTATTGGGTTATTTTGAATGCATTGTTTTTTTTACGTGTTACTAACAAGATTAATTGCATTTTCCTGCTCGCTTCGTCGGAATCCAATTCTGCCCTTTACTGTGTGTCGTTATTGCTCTGTCCTGTGGGTTAGCACAGAAATTCACTTAATTCATTTTTTTGAGCAGATAAACATTCGCGATTAAACTCCAGTTTCCTACAGTGTTATACAGTTAATTTTTGCCCAATTTGATAAAGATTATTTATGATGAAATATTATTTCAATAAATGACCAGGTAGCAGTTATTAATCAGCCCGCCTGTGTGCTTCTAGCAGATGCGGCGAATGAAGCTGATGTAGGTAATCTCGAAAACACAAAACTTTAAAATTCGATATCTCTGGAACGAAACATATTCATTTCTGTCGATAAGTGATTCTTATGTAAAATTGGCCGGGGAACACGATGGTAAGTTGGGGTGTTTTGAGATACGTCCGTTTAAAGTTTTCAATTGCGCAATACAGGTAGAAAACATATTTTAATCAAAATTTTGATCACAGAAATGGATTCTACGTCCAATTTCCTTCAAAATTGAGTCTAAGACCGACCTTCTAAGATTTGTGGTTCCTGAGTTATCGCCGTTTGAAGATAGGGGTTTTGCTCAAAAATCGTCAAAAAATCCATTTTTTGGGAGGGTACAAAAATGGAGGGGGTGGTCCGATTTGGATGAAATTCGGGATTCTTGCATGTTTTGATAGTATCAACAGCCCTGCCAAATTTGAGCAGGATCGGAGAGGGTAATTTTCAAATGCTGTTCCGCTTCAGATGGAATGACCCAAAAATTATACTCTTAGAAATAATAAACAAAAATATAAAAAAATTAGACTTTCTTCTTGTGGCTAACTGCTAAGTATGCTTTAAGGTTAATTTTGGGGTCCACATTATTTTAAGTTTTCCCAATTATAGTTATTTTTTAATAAGTTAAAATTTACACTTTCTGAATTAGAAGATAAGAGAAGCATTGGTTCATTCGAACTTGAACATCTTACATTGAACACCCAATGTTCTGAACAATTTCGAATTTTCAATTTTTTTTTTTTATTTGTTTATATAATTTTGCTTCGACCAAATTTCCCGGGAATCGAGAGGTCCAAAAATGGTCGATTTCCCGGGAATTCCCGCTCGTCGCCCTCTATTTGAGTGTAATGGTTTTTATACAAAATTTTAAGAAACTTTAGATGTCGAAAAATAAACACAAAAAATTTCAATGTGTTAAATTCGCAATTCGCAATTCGCAATTTTCAGTGTAAGAACGGGCCTTGACCGATCTTATGCACTAGGTTCCCGACGAACACGCACTGCCCTTACACCTACATCTCACCCTTGCTCTGAGTCAGTACGAGCAGCACGCTAGAACACGCTTTGAGTGTTCGTGCCAGGCATGCACACCTTCTTTTCCGGTTACGCATTTTAACTCGGCCGGGGGTGGTACATTACGTAGGGTTTGATGTAAGTATAAGCGCCTAACCATTTATAGTGTGCCTATCAACTTTCATTAAAGCAAAAACTGTTTTATTTTTAGTTTGAATTCAAAAACTTATTGTTATTTACTGTGTTTTGTTTTCTCCTGAAATCTTTCCTAGTGTTGAGTCGTGTTTTTATGTTGCTATTTCTTTTGTCGCGGTGTTTTGTTACAACTTTTGGTCCTAAGCATTTTATAAAAGTTTTTCAAAAGTACAATAGTAATATTTGTGTTAATTCTTTGATCACTCCAAAAATTGAGTAAGGGCTCGAACCTCATTTGTTTGAAGAAAAGGGTGAAGATTGAAAACAATGGACAGTGAAAGAAATATACTATTTGAAGAATCAATAGTAAAAGAAAGATAGTAATTTATGAAGTAGATAAATAAATTAACAATAATTAATAAATAGAGGTAACAAACAAGCTTAGATTGTATTGAGGGCAATTTATAGGGCAAATGAAAAATTATTCAAATAGATAAATAAAGAAAAGGCAGATGATAACAAAATTGACATCGCTGCCAAATTAAGGGAAAGCAGAAAGTATGTTACAGCAGCATCAATTGGTAAAATAGAGTGAAAAAGCGTTGAGAAATAAGAGAATCAAATGAGTAAAATCGAAATCAAATGGAGGATAGTAAACAGAAGCCGCGTTAGAAAATCAGTGAAACAAAATAAACAGAAGATAGGTGGTAGCTGAGAATGAAGAGAAGAGAAACCCCGTTGTGCGATGTTTCAGGTACATCCACAGCAGTTGACTCAACATACTGCGAATCAAAACAATACCGTCTACAATCACAAATTACTTCCCTTTCCCACATTGCACAGTGGTCCAGATCGCAAAATTAAGTGGAAAATGGATTTTTCGAAAAATGGTTAAGTTTTGGAGCTTTGGTGTCTTCAGAAGAGTTGTTGCATATGGAAAGGGGCAACTTTTGGTTTGGTTGAAAATTAGGGTGGTTCACGATTAGGGTGATTTTGGAAATCTAACTTTACAGGAATATTTTTGGGATTTTTTTTGTCTTCTAGAAAGTTGTTGGGCTTGCCATTTCAAGCAACTTTGTCGAAGACACCAAAATTTTATCTCGTAATCTACGCCTTCTATGACCAAATTTATAGAAAGCATCTGAGCAAACCTTCAAAAATCAGTTTTTTGAACGTGGCAATTCAGGGTTAAGTTTTAGAGAAAAGTGATGTTCTGAGCACTTTTAGAGCTCTAAAAAACGAACATTTTTATTTGTTGACATGCCAATTTGGACTTAAGGGTCAAAAGTTACAGCCATTTTAAGGTAAAAAAGATGCAAATTTAAAACTTAAATATCTCAAAATGGCGCAAGCCAAATTTTAAGCACTAGGTTGCATTTGAAAGAAGAGATCTAGCACTACAAACGCTGAAAAAATCTCAGAGGTGTTTTTCTTTAAACTCGAGATATCTTCATTTGAAAAAGTCTAATTTTCAAGGGAAAATCATATGGGACCACCCTAACGAAATTCGAAAAATGTCCAAATATATGTTTTTCCATGTAATTTTGCCCGCTGAATCCGAATCTGCCCTCAGAATTGAGCCAAAGTATCGAAAAACCGAGTTTTGGTCATAATTTGGTCATAAATGATAATTTTACATGGAAACCCAAAAAATGACCAAAACTCGGTTTTTCGATACTTTGGCTCAATTCTGAGGGCAGATTCGGATTCAGCGGGCAAAATTACATGGAAAAACATATATTTGGACATTTTTCGAATTTCGTTAGGGTGGTCCCATATGATTTTCCCTTGAAAATTAGACTTTTTCAAATGAAGATATCTCGAGTTTAAAGAAAAACACCTCTGAGATTTTTTCAGCGTTTGTAGTGCTAATTCTCCTCTTTCAAATGCAACCTAGTGCTTAAAATTTGGCTTGCGCCATTTTGAGATATTTAAGTTTTAAATTTGCATCTTTTTTACCTTAAAATGGCTGTAACTTTTGACCCTTAAGTCCAAATTGGCATGTCAACAAATAAAAATGTTCGTTTTTTAGAGCTCTAAAAGTGCTCAGAACATCACTTTTCTCTAAAACTTAACCCTGAATTGCCACGTTCAAAAAACTGATTTTTGAAGGTTTGCTCAGATGCTTTCTATAAATTTGGTCATAGAAGGCGTAGATTACGAGATAAAATTTTGGTGTCTTCGACAAAGTTGCTTGAAATGGCAAGCCCAACAACTTTCTAGAAGACAAAAAAAATCCCAAAAATTTTCCTGTAAAGTTAGATTTCCAAAATCACCCTAATCGTGAACCACCCTAATTTTCAACCAAACCAAAAGTTGCCCCTTTCCATATGCAACAACTCTTCTGAAGACACCAAAGCTCCAAAACTTAACCATTTTTCGAAAAATCCATTTTCCACTTAATTTTGCGATCTGGACCACTGTGCATTGTCGCGCCCCTTTCTTTTAGCCGTCTCGACTTTGACTTTGGTCAAAGGTTTACGATCCGTTTCCACAGGCCACCAGCTAGGTCATCATGAAAACCAAGCCAACGTGGAGGTAAGAAAATAGGACACTTGCAAGGAACCAGAGCTATACTGTCTTGATCAAGAATGATCTAACAGGACTACGGACGTAGTCAGTGACGCTCCTTCCAGGATGTTCCTCGCCTGAGCGTCAACTGAAGAGGTATCATCAGCATCATTCGCACTTGGCCTGCAATTTCAATGTGTTAAAAAGGTAAAAACTAATTGCCTTTGTTTGAAGCTATGAATTTTCAAAAAACAAATTTTAGGAATTTTATATCAATCAAAAAACACAGTCACAGAGAAGAGAAATATTGTTTTCAAAAATAAATAGAAAAAAATAGTTTCAAAAGGAATCCATCCAAAAACAAGTTTGAAAAGGAGTCCATTTTCTAATCAGTTAAACTATTTTTTCAGGAATGCAGGAAAATGCTGATACAATGAAATTTAAGCTAGGTCAGATCAAATTCTGTTTAAAACGATAAAACAACACTCTGCTATTTTCAGTCAACATTAATCCTAAAGCACCTTTTCGTTACAACCTATCTGTATTGGAAAGATAGAAATCGATTGAAATGGCTTAAAAATAATAAAACATTAATTTGAATATTCTTCAAAGAATTAAATTGTGGTTGGATTTTTTAGCTGTTATATTTATTCAATCAATTACCATTATATTATTAAAACTCTTTGAAGCAATCGCTGAAAATTTAAGTAAACATATCAAAATGATGAAAAATTTGGAGGGGCGCCAAATTGATGCTTCGCCAAGGGCGCCGTGGACCCTAGGTACGGCTCTGTCAAAGAGTAACAAAAATGATCTCTGATCGTGATTTTATTATTTAAAAATAGTTAAAACAAATTAATTAAGAGGCAGTATTTGTAGATTCTGCTCGGTTTGTTCTAGAGGTCGTATCGAGGTGCTCCGATTTGGATGAAACTTTCAGGGTTTGTTTGTCTATACATGAGATGAACTCATGCCAAATATGAGCCCTCTACGACAAAGGGAAGTGGGGTAAAACGGGCATTGAAGTTTGAGGTCCAAAAAACATGAAAAATCTTAAAATTGCTCGCATTTCCGTAAAACTTCATCAATTCCAACTCTCTTAGATGCATTCGAATGGTCTTTTGAAGCCCTTCAAAATGTGCTATAGACATCCAGGATTGGTTCGACTTTTTCTCTTAGCTTTTGCAAATTACTGTCAAAATGGATTTTTTTAAAACCTTAATATCTTTTTGCAACAGCCTCCAACATCCATATTCCCATAGGTCAAAAGTTAGGGAATTTCATGGACTATAAGCCTACGGTACTAACTTTTTGGCCAATCGCAGTTTTTCTCATAGTTTTACGGTTTTTCTAGAACAAACATTTTACAACGTTAGTTTTTGCCCTGTAGACCGAGAAGACGGCACTTTTTGGTCTCAATTTTGTCATATTCGGAATCCTCGGACAATTTCACGTTAGTTAGAAGTATTGGAGTTGTAATATTTCTTTAAAAAATAATTAAATTAAACATTTTTGAAAAAAGAAAAAGATCTTATTAACCCTATGACCAATACGTCAAATGCTGTATCAAGTAGGCGAAAACCTGTTTTACCCCCAATCCAACAAATTGTTAAAAAATATTTTAATTCATTCTAAACGGCAATTTTTCCAATCAAATTTACAACTCCAATACTTCTAACTTACGTGAAATTGTCCGAGGATTCCGAATATGACAAAATTGAGACCAAAAAATGCCGCTATGGCGGCCTACAGGGCAAAAACTAACGTTGTAAAATGTTTGTTCTAGAAAAATCGTCAAACTATGAGAAAAACTGCGATTGGCCAAAAAGTTAGTACCGTATGCTTATAGTCCATGAAATTCCCTAACTTTTGACCTATGGGAGTATGGGTGTTGGAGGCTGTTGGGAAAAGTTATTAAGGTTTTAAAAAAATCCATTTTTAACAGTAATTTGCAAAAGCTATGAGAAAAATTCAAACCAATCCTGGATGTCTATAGCACATTTTGAAGGGCTTCGAAAGACCATTCGAATGCATCTAAGAGAGTTGGAATTGATGAAGTTTTACGGAAATGCGAGCAATTTTAAGATTTTTCATGTTTTTTGGACCTCAAACTTCAATGCCCGTTTTACCCCACTTCCCTTTGTCGTAGAGGGCTCATATTTGGCATGAGTTCATCTCATGTATAGACAAACAAACCCTGAAAGTTTCATCCAAATCGGAGCACCTCGATACGACCTGTTTCACATCGGTGAAAAACTCGCTCTTAAGTGTAAATATGTGTTACAAATTGTTCAAATTATGCTACCATCGATCGCTTAAACCTTTTCAATAAAGTTATCATGTTATGGCTACAATTTTTTTTAATCATGATTTTAACGGTTATTTTGAGAGAGGTAATGAAACAAAAATGTTCCAAAATAAAAAAAATAGATGTCCGTGAACTCTCGAGTTCTATCTAGGTAGTAATCCCAGCCAGCTTAGTACAAAAGAGCACACCGGCATCGAATATTAAAAAAAAATTCAAAAACAAGTTTCAAATTTGAAGCCCGATTTTCAAAATTTCGGAACGAAAAGTTTGTGTCACAAAATGCTTTACTGCCCCTGATCGCATAAATGTCCCATATGCATTTTCATCGATTTCGAATTATTGATGCAGTTTGATTCAAAATTGTGTGCTCTTTCGAAAGAGCATATAACATCCAGTACTTTGTTCTAGAAATCTGGAGGAAATCCGTTTTTTTGCGAAAACGTAACACGTAGCCTTATGTATGAGACAAACTTCAAATCAGACTGGTGGCAAGCTTGTCAAAAAGTGAACCTCACTTTTGACAGTCCATATAGGGTGAATGCTCCATAAACTGGTTGCACAAAATAGGGTATACAGGCCATTTATAAGTAAATTTGAAAATAAGTTTATTTAATATTTAGGTTTGTAATTTGAAATTGTTATTTATTGTCTAGTTATTTTTTTTTTGTTAAGACCGAGCCATGCGGTAAGGCTTCCGCCTCGCAAATGGGAGTTCAGAACCCGGTGCGGACCAACATAGCTGGTGATCGTTTTCCTTCTGGATACGATTTCTAAGTAAAGGAAAGGTAGTTTATCGTCACAAGCTGTACATTATCTTCTTGGAATATTGACATTTAATCTCATTTAACCCTTACAGTCCGAACGTCTGATGCGAGATACCGAAAAAACCTTAAAAATGCTGTATCTTTGGCCTCTTTTGACCAAATAAATTCGTTCACCCCTCAAAAGAACCGGACAAATGTCTATTTTCAGAATCTACAAAGAAATCCGGAATCGGACCCAATTGAACAACAATTGAAAAAAAGTTTTTTTTTTGTGAAAAAGTAATTCAAATTGTGTTTTTGATGAATAATTTTGAATATGTTTTGTTTATTTTTTCTAGTTATTTATTTTTCGACAAAACATATTCAAAATTATTCATCAAAAACACAATTTGAAATATTTTTTCACAAAAAAAAACTTCTTTTCAATTGCACATTTGCTGGCTCTTTTACCCTATATTTAGCGTCAGAGGGGTAAAGCGACCAAATAGCGAGGTCCACGGTCCAACCAATGTGAGTATCGCGGCCCATACATACAATTTGACAATCTTGCCATCAGGCTGCTTCAAATGCGTTTTTCTCAGCTTGCTGTTTTTGCATATGGGACATTTATGCGAACATGGGCAGTTTACACATCGTTACAGTTATGGTATCATTATTTTTTTTCAAAATATCGAAATCCATAAAAAAAACCTTGGCCTTGTTGTAAAAATTTGTAATTTGTAAAAAGATTAAACAGTTTTTATCTGATTTAAAATGCACCAAGAAGGGTCATACGATGTTTTCTGAATCGTTTACAAACAATTTTTCAAGTTTGTTCAATGAAAATTAAAATTTTAGTTAATGTGTATTGTGTTTGCCCCATTAGGCCGACGCAAATATTAAAAAGTGTTTGATCCTCAACTCCAATCGTGATTAAGTTAGTCACAAAATTAAAAATATAAATAAACTGAAATCATAAGCCGGGATTTCAACGTTTTAACGTACAGTTGATTTCCAATCATTACTATTCAAAAAAGAAAGTGCGACGAAAATAAAAAAAAATATAGCGAAAAAACTTTTAAATTTTTGTTTTGAATAGACCCAACCCTGCAAAAAATGATTCTAAACGCAAATTTAAACTTGATCAGCTGATTGTATTTGAATTTCGATTGATATTTTGAAGTGTTATTTAAAACCTTTTTTTTGCTTCCTGATTTTTCGGGCCGATTTTGAAAGGAGGCTTTGAAAAATATTTGCAACAACCATATTTTGTGGGACATTTTGAAGGGATGGAACAAATAACAAAAAAATAATTTACAATGACCTAAACGAACCACTAAATTTTTATTTTCAAGATTTCGGGTCATTGAGCTGATTGAATGATTTTTATTATATCTAAGATGGCGGCCTAAATGATGGAGTTAAAAAATTGTGAAAATTTTGTAATTGTAAAAGGCAATCAACCTTTTCAATTGGTCCCAACTGAAGTCACAGAACTAGCAAAGAATGAGAAAATAAAAAAAACATCGAAAAAACATTTCTTTCTAACATGATTAAATTATGGCTCTGTACAGTCGACTGTCCAAGGATCTGTCTGGATCGTAGTTGAAATATTCAAGACAGTGGCACTACTGTCATAATGTTTAAAGCATTTTGTGATAAATTTAGTTTCAAAATTTGGAAATTTTTTAATGGTTTATCGCAAACAAACCGGAGATATAAACTCTCAACATTACTTCGTTTGGATCGGTAAAGTACTTTCAAAAAATCCAACTTTGTAGAATTTGAAAAAAACAAATGAACAAAATAACGCATCGCGTAAAAAGATTTAATAATTTAATTTCCCAAAGAATTTGTTTGTGCTCTGCTTTGCTTAAAAAGAATTTAATATATCATCTATAACCATCTCAAATTGCAGCTAATTGGGTGCAGTCAATCTAACAACTCCATCGAATGCACCCACAACGCAAAAAAAAAACGTGACCTCAACTTTGAAACCACAATGCATCATACGCGCGCAGCACGTTCCGGTTTCGGAGATCCAATATCTTAAACAACCTCTAGTACACACGGCCCGCGCCACGTACTCGAAACAAAACCCCCTTCACCCCCACGTTTCAACTTACTTGTCTTAATTGACTAATCGCCAACACCGCCAAAACAAACAGCTCCCATCAATTGCCACCTTGCCACGGATTCAACTTCACCGTTCTTCGGTTCTTCGAAACTTGTTACACCTGCTGCTGCTGTTGCAACCTACCACACACTGCACTGCACTTCTGCATCTGCTTCGGATGCTGAGCTTCACCGCAAAACCTCACTCCATGCTGTCTGCATCTGTCAGCATTAATTCACTTCGGCACCTTCTCCCACGGCACTTCAATCATCATTTATCTCACGTTTCGTGATCTGCTCAACCACCCCCGCGTACCAACGCACTCCGAACTCACTTCTTAGTACAAGACCGAATTTGAACGGGTTTTTCTTGGCGTTTCGGATTCGTTTCGTAGTCGTTGACTTGAGACTTCCAGCGATTCGATGCGCTTTTTTTTGCTCATACGAGCACTCGCAAAACTCGCCCAAAATGACACACGATTATTTGCATAAATTTATGTACAATTATACTGCCGTTCTACGCATAATTGTCCCATGTCAGTTTTTGACGATTTTGATTTCATGCCATTTTTAAGTTTAGTCTGATGTGTATTTTAAGAAAAACACATAAAATCTGGAACTTTGTTCGGAAACTCATCAAAAACAACACCAAGTCTGTTTGTCCCATCGTTGAACTTCTACGCATAATTGTCCCACCAAGTATTTTCTTACACGGAATCATTAGTTTTACTAAGCATTATGCCTTGTTTACCTGTTGTATAGCAAGAGAAACACAAATAATGGTGATAAACTGCTAACTGGGGTGATTAGGGACACATAGGGCGAATAGGAACCCACGGGACAATTATGCGTAGAAACACAGAAATCGGTCGAAAAATTTCAATCGCGTTTTTCTCAGTTGCACTTTTTTGAACATGGGACAATTATGCGTAGAACGGCAGTATAGCTCTCACCTCTTCTTCTCAACGACTCCCCGAAGCATGCTTTTCACTTCACTTTATCGTGACTTGCCCCCTCACTCTCTTGCTCGTAACTTGCTCGTAAGTTTATTTATTATTCATCCGCGCTCATTCATTCATGTAATTCGCCGAAAAACTCCTTTAGTCGTCGTTTTGTCGTCGTCGGTGAACTTTATTTTTATGCTTCTTCGACTTCTTCTTCTCCACCACACCACCCCCCTCGAAACCGATTGCGGGTCGATTGCTCTTCCTCTCGTCAGCTTATTTATGCTTCATTTCACTCGTGTCGCCGTTGTTGTTTCTTCTGCCACTTAACCCATTTTTCACGATTCTTTACGCGACGACCTAGCGCGGCTCGCCGTTTTGTCGTTGACGAAATTTATAAACTGCTTCTTGCTGTTCAGCAACACCTTGTACCGTGTCTACAGCAGCCTGCCTCCAGCTCCACCGGCAATGCCGGCTAGCATCTCCAGGTGGGGTTCGGTTCAACAACACCGCAGGGAGACCCCGGATTGCATAATGTCGAGACTTTTATTTTCGCGAGCCATGCTGCGAACACCCCAGCCTAGCGGAGCCAGTTTTTATGCTGCATGCTGTATACGTACAAGCAATAGAACAGCGCGCTCCTTCACCGGTCACACACAGATGTGAGCGAAAGTCGAGTTTAAGCCATCGGCGAACGAGTTTTCGCCGCGAACCACCTCGCGTGGGCTATTAATTTTTAATGAACTTTAATTTGAACCACATTAAACTTTTTTTTACAGTCCTGTTAAAACACTTTAACGCGCACAACAAACCGACGGCGCAAACCAGTTTCCGCCACAGAGATCCGTGTCCAGCGGGTGTTGTTGTCCTGCTGGCTTAGTACCCCACAAAACCGTAAATCCGTTACCGTCACCAGCTGATTCAGTCCTCAACCGTAGAACAACACCACGCGATCAAGCCGCGCTTGACCTCCCCCGGAGATCCGTGGAGAGAGGGGTTGACACTCCTCCAAAACCGCCACACTCCACACCGCAACTCTCCAAAGCAGACTCTCCAAAGCAAACTCTCCAAAGTGAACCGTTCTGGTTGAATGGTCGAACACAACTGAGCTGAGCAGGTCGCGGTGTCGGCGGCAAATTCGACACGTTCGCCACTCACTTTGGGAATCGGCTTGGCACTACTAGCTAGGCAGGCCAAGGTTTGAACGGCAGACTAGCGAGAGAGGACACCAATCGCAGTGGTGCTGGTCGTCGTAGTACTGCTGGCTGCTGGCGCTGCTGGATGGTTTGGTCCTAGCGCGCGCGAAACAGCTGGTTAGCTGGAACTCAATTCGGGGCTAACGGTGAGTGTACTGCTCCTGGTGAGTGCGGTTTGAACAGGTGAGTGGAGGGAAAACGTGGTTATCGGCACGCGGAAAATCTCAAGATGTAATGTTGATTTGCTTGATATAGAAGCAAACTGTAGCTTTATCACTTCAATAGTATTGGATATGGTCTTCAACTAATTAAGAAATAAATTAATAAAGATCAAAAATCAAATCAAATTTTTCGCTCTACAACATTCGAAACTCGAAACTAAGTGTCCAAAGGCTAGAAACGGTGAACCTCTATTTACACCAAAGCTCCCATCCGCCTCAGGATTTGAACTGACGACCTTTGGATTATGAGTCCAACTGCCAACCAGCGATTCTACCAAGGCACTGCAAGGTTGTTAATCGATAAAATTACTATCAATAATCTATCTAAAATTGACCTAATTCACCATATCATGTAAAATTTTCAATGGTTTAATTTCACTAAGAATATATTATTTGAAAATGTAGTAGGCTGCCCCTGATCACATAAATGTCCCATATGCATTTTCATTACTTTTGAACAATTAATGCAGTTTGGTTCAAAATCATTTGCTCTTTCAAAAAAGCCTACAAAATAAAAAAGTAAAAAAAATAAAATTACAGGCCACGGTTTCAAAATTTTTATGAAAAAAGTGTTTAAAAATGCATTATACACCTATCCAGTGGTTTTGCAATCATAAGTTTCCAGAAAAGTATTACCGGAAATTTTATTTTGGTGAGAAAAAAAAAAGTTGTTGCGGTGCTGAACATTGTAAAGTTCAAAATATTTTTAAACATGCCCAAACATGCTAAATATGATAATAAATGCAGAAAAAAGCGTTTTAGATTGGTTTGAGTTGATCAGACTTATATTTCCATTCAAATTTTCTAGCTTATGACAAAAAATTGCCCCCTGAACTTTTTGAACCAATTTTGAAGGGGGGCAAAAACTTTAAAAAATATTTGCAATGGCCTAAGTTTCAAAGTATAAATAATCAACATTGTTCACAAAAACCGTATTTTTTGGAAAATACTCAAATTTTCATAATTTGCAAGAAGGGTATCGATCGGAGTGAAATTTTGTATGCTTTTTAATTTTTTTAATAGTATTTTAGTAAAATACTTTTTAAAAAAATCACAAAATACCGTATTTTTTGAAAATACTAAAATATTCATAATTTTCAATCCGGATTTCAAACGAAGCGAAATCTTGTATGCTTTTTCACTTTATTAGAGTTATTTTGAAAACACTTAAAAAATATGTAAATATCGTATTTTTTTGAAAACACTCAAATTTTCTAAATGTCCAATATGGGTATCAATCGAAGCGAAATTTTGTATTATTTTTCACCTTACTAAAGTTTTTCTTTATAAATACTAAAATATTCGCAAAATATCGTTTTTTTTCAAGTTGTTTTGCATCCTTATTCACTTTATTAGAGTTTTTTTTAGAAAATATAATTTTTTTTACAAAATACCGCATTTTTACGAAAATACTCAAATTTTCCAAATATGGTATATGGGTATTAAACGAAGCAAAAATTTAAAATTTTGTATGCTTCATATTAAATTTTACTACGTTTGACACCCATTGCTAATTATGAAAATTTAAGTTTGTTAAAAAAAATCACGATTTTTGTGAAAACTCCAAGTGATTAACAAAAAAAATTATAAAGTAAAAAAAAAATTATAAAGTAAAAATAATTCATTCAAAACTTCGTATTCTTTGCTAATTTAAAATGATTGAGTATTTTCGAAAAATACAGTATTTTGTGAAAATTTGTGTACATCAATAAAAAAAACTCTAATAAAGTGAAAATGAATACCAAATATCGCTTCATTTGATACCCATATTGTAAATTATTTAAAAAAATGAGTATTTTGAAAAATACGTTATTTTGTGCAAATTATATTATTTTCAAAAAAACTCTAATAAAGTAAAACAGATTTAAAAAAAGTTTCGTTTGATACCCATATTACAAATTTTGAAAATTTAAGTATTTTTGAATCAAAAATTAGTTATTTTGTAAAGTTTAGAGTATTTATACTTTGAAACTTACTACATTTTCAAAAATATATTCTTGGTTAAAGCATTAAAAATTTAACATGGTTGAATTAAGTCGATTTTCACTTTAAAACGATTCTTACGTTGGGATTTCTAATCAAGTCTTATGTCGAAAAATTAAAGAAAAAAATATTCTGAAGATATGAGCATGGTTGACTGCCAATGAGCTACTACTTCGTTATTGACAGATCAGAACAAGAAAAGGGAGGAACGTTAGTTCCATGATTTAAGTTGCAGACTAATCAAGCACATAGCTTTTAGCTATATTCCTCGATGCCTCTGTGCTCTATTATGCTAACTAGATAGAAAAACCATTAAGATTAGTACATGAGACCTTGAGACCGTTGAAACCACAGCATCTCCTTCAAACATCACATGATTTTTTCTGGTTGGTAGGATAAGGTATTGGCTTTTCGATGCCTCCCGAGCTACGATGCTATGGGGAGGAATTTCATAATAAACCCGTCGCCGAGCCACAATTAATTAACACATCAAAACTCTCGCTTAAAGTTATTTCGATACCAATTAAATGTAATTTTGCACCACAAATACCCAGACGACTTAAACCGTCGGCGTGCCTTTCGATCAACGATGATATAGGAAGGACTTTTTGTGTATATCAATCAATTAGCAAAAGAAACGAAAATGAATACGAAAAAACTGGACTTCACGCATCAATCATAAAGACATATTCTGAAGATATAAAAAAAATGAATAAGTAAGATAATATATTTTTATCAGTAAATCAACTTCATTTTATAAAAATGGTTAAGTTCCTTTGAAGTTATCATGATTAGAGAACTATTTATTTTTATTTTTCGTCAACTGACCTCTTGCTATTTTTTTTAATTTTCGAACCAAAAAATCAAACTGAAATATCTTGAAAAAAAAAAACTTGTATCGTGAAACGCAATTTTACATGTATGCATGCAGCTGGATTATTCCTTTTTGCTGAGAACCCAGTAAAGTATTCCGCTCGCAAGTTCAAACAAATCAAAACAAACCTAAACATTGCACAGTGGTCCAGATCGCAAAATTAAGTGGAAAATGGATTTTTCGAAAAATGGTTAAGTTTTGGAGCTTTGGTGTCTTCAGAAGAGTTGTTGCATATGGAAAGGGGCAACTTTTGGTTTGGTTGAAAATTAGGGTGGTTCACGATTAGGGTGATTTTGGAAATCTAACTTTACAGGAATATTTTTGGGATTTTTTTTGTCTTCTAGAAAGTTGTTGGGCTTGCCATTTCAAGCAACTTTGTCGAAGACACCAAAATTTTATCTCGTAATCTACGCCTTCTATGACCAAATTTATAGAAAGCATCTGAGCAAACCTTCAAAAATCAGTTTTTTGAACGTGGCAATTCAGGGTTAAGTTTTAGAGAAAAGTGATGTTCTGAGCACTTTTAGAGCTCTAAAAAACGAACATTTTTATTTGTTGACATGCCAATTTGGACTTAAGGGTCAAAAGTTACAGCCATTTTAAGGTAAAAAAGATGCAAATTTAAAACTTAAATATCTCAAAATGGCGCAAGCCAAATTTTAAGCACTAGGTTGCATTTGAAAGAAGAGATCTAGCACTACAAACGCTGAAAAAATCTCAGAGGTGTTTTTCTTTAAACTCGAGATATCTTCATTTGAAAAAGTCTAATTTTCAAGGGAAAATCATATGGGACCACCCTAACGAAATTCGAAAAATGTCCAAATATATGTTTTTCCATGTAATTTTGCCCGCTGAATCCGAATCTGCCCTCAGAATTGAGCCAAAGTATCGAAAAACCGAGTTTTGGTCATAATTTGGTCATAAATGATAATTTTACATGGAAACCCAAAAAATGACCAAAACTCGGTTTTTCGATACTTTGGCTCAATTCTGAGGGCAGATTCGGATTCAGCGGGCAAAATTACATGGAAAAACATATATTTGGACATTTTTCGAATTTCGTTAGGGTGGTCCCATATGATTTTCCCTTGAAAATTAGACTTTTTCAAATGAAGATATCTCGAGTTTAAAGAAAAACACCTCTGAGATTTTTTCAGCGTTTGTAGTGCTAATTCTCCTCTTTCAAATGCAACCTAGTGCTTAAAATTTGGCTTGCGCCATTTTGAGATATTTAAGTTTTAAATTTGCATCTTTTTTACCTTAAAATGGCTGTAACTTTTGACCCTTAAGTCCAAATTGGCATGTCAACAAATAAAAATGTTCGTTTTTTAGAGCTCTAAAAGTGCTCAGAACATCACTTTTCTCTAAAACTTAACCCTGAATTGCCACGTTCAAAAAACTGATTTTTGAAGGTTTGCTCAGATGCTTTCTATAAATTTGGTCATAGAAGGCGTAGATTACGAGATAAAATTTTGGTGTCTTCGACAAAGTTGCTTGAAATGGCAAGCCCAACAACTTTCTAGAAGACAAAAAAAATCCCAAAAATTTTCCTGTAAAGTTAGATTTCCAAAATCACCCTAATCGTGAACCACCCTAATTTTCAACCAAACCAAAAGTTGCCCCTTTCCATATGCAACAACTCTTCTGAAGACACCAAAGCTCCAAAACTTAACCATTTTTCGAAAAATCCATTTTCCACTTAATTTTGCGATCTGGACCACTGTGCATTGCTGTGAGTTCCCCTAAAATGCGTCTCGCACATGCGTACCTTGAAAAGTATCTCGTTCTCAACAGCTTCTCTCTTGCCGTTAACTTGCGTTTCTCTCCGAACCCCGGTGGAGGAGAATGGCATCACAACACAGCGAACGGCCAAAAAAATCACATGGCACTGAGATAACACGTTTCCATCCATGCTCAGTGCTCATTCATCGCGGGTTCATTCATTTCATTCATGCTCGCTGGCCGAGGCAGCCTCAGGTGGGTTTTTCTCGCTGTGTTTTTAAACTAATGGAAGCTCTTGTTGGGAAGGGGGGTTGTGTTTCATTCATGTCCTGTGCCCGTGAGAGAATCATACCTGTGGCCATAAATCAATCAGAAATGAATAATTTTATGTCATCTCTTTTTATTATCAGTTATGCATTTTATAGTTTTTTTTTTTTTTTTTTTTTTGTAACTCAGAACATATTTTTGGCAACTATCAGAAGAGGTATCCAAAATTAATAAATATTTCTTTTGATATTTTTTAAAACAATTCAATTTTGTAAAATTTGTTAAGACAAGTTTAATTACCAAAGTAAGTGTTTGTTGTACAAGACTAATTGATCAAACATCCGGTTCATTCAAAAGATCTGTCCTAAAATCAGTTCAACCAATTAGAAGTGAAACGCAGTGCCCAAGCATGGCTTGCCTGCGTCATTTAGCACCATAAATTAATCCACTTGGCTCGTAATTTGTAAATCTGTAAATGCCAGGTTTCTTTTCTCGGCCGAACCACATATTCGCCCTTTCGCCGCCGCGGCTATGGGTTTGGCGCACCACAAACGATCCGACGGAACCGACGCCGACGGGAGAACGGGTTGGCCAATTTTGGCTATCTCGGTCGTTATTAGTGTGGCTCTATGCCGACAGGCTGGCGCAGTTTATCTCTGGTGGACATGTTGTATTTTTTTGCTTTTCGTTTTTTTTGTGGTGCCTCTTCTTTTGGCTTGACTGGCAAGTGACATGTGCCAGCAGGGTGGTCTTGAAGGAGATCTATGGTTCTTTAATGTTTTAAATGTATTTTGATTATGTGTGTTTGTTATGTTAATTTTCTCTTCAAAATTTGTTTACCAAAATTTATTATTTTATTGACTACTCCAGAATAATCTCTTGGAAGGACCAAGAAGTTATCCACTCAAACTTTTGAGAAAACTTATCGACCTTCCTTGACAATATATTTAAAAAAATCAAATTGCATGTGATTTTGGAGACGGTCAAATTTAAGAGTTTTTAGGTTTAGATTTTGACTTTATACAATGAAGTGTTTTTGATTTGTTGTGATATTATATTTCCTGTAATATTCGTCCTATGACTAATCTGAATGTAACAACAATTTAATAGCATCAAGATCACCCTAACCAGCCACGGCTTTCATGTTCGCGTCAACTTTATTGTGTACCATATTAGGCATGAAGTACATACCTCCGAGAGCTGGTGGCCACAAAAGTCTGGCGAGCCCAAAAAAGAGAGTGAGATAACATCATCGCCGGACGAAAAGGAGTCACTGCGCCGCACAACCGCCGCCCGTGGAGGCAACTCGCCCCAAACAACTCTATCAAATTGCTCCTCCGGCAGCAGCAGCAGAAGCCGCCACATTGTGGCAAAGCGCGCGGGTATGTTAAGGAACTCCGGTTAAGTTTCTGTCAGCCAACCGGCTTAATCAGCGTTATGAAGAGACGTGAGGAGGTGCTCATTGAACAAGGGACAGAGAGAGAGAGTTTATTCAGCATTTCACTATAATGTGACATAGGGGGTTGGAAACCGTTGACGGGCAACTGTCTGGTATATTGGATGGATGTCCAATTTGGGTAATATTAATGTATTTTTAGCTTGAATGAATCAAAACAATGTTGCAGAATGCCTTGTAGTCGAGGTCGCCTTAGATTTCGAAAAACGCGATGTAACAGTCATTATAAACAAATACATTCGTCTTGCAATTTTTAAAATTTCTAAGTTTCCTCAAAGAAGAAACCAGAGTGAAAAAAGTTCAGTACTCCATAATTTGAGATATATCGTCACATTCAAAAATTACTCCAAACATAGAAAAAAAATCATCTATCTACAACCGACAGATCGTGGCGTCTCAATTGCAAGATTTCTACTTGAATTTTCTTTCACCCCGAGATTCAAACTGATGACCTTTGGATTGCGAGTCCAACTGCTGACTAGCGACTTCACCGAAGCTGGACCAAAAAATGTTTAAATGAGAAAAAAATACTGGGAAACGCTACCCTCCTCGCAATATCAACTTAAGAAATAATTTTGGATGGTTGGAAATTTAGATAGTTGAATTTTACCTCTTTTTAAAGACATTTTACCTGAAACAATGTGTAGAAAAGTTAAATTCATCAAAAACTGATGAAATTTGCATCTGTAAGTTCATGTAAAATTACACTTTTTTGAAAAAAAAATCTGTCGCCATTCCCAGATGTAATATTTATCCAGTTTTGGACCATTAATTCAAAACAACTTATTTATAGTTTCTAATTGAGAAGATTTTTCTGAAAATATTGTTCATGAAATGTTGCGAATAGTTTCTTTACTTTTTGAACTTAATAGTTTTGACCTTTGCTGAGATACTATAATCCGGAGTCACATTGATAAAATGTCTATGAAATTTTTCATTTTTTTTAAACATGTACTGGGGTAGGCCTTGCAATGTCCATGTTCTTTTTCAGAAATGTTTTTTTTTAAGTCTGGAGTTTTTTATAAGGTAAATAACTAAAGGTTAGGTAAGCAAAATATTATTTATTTTGCTTTTATTGCGTTGTTGAATATGCCTGAGTCAAGGTGATTTGAAAAGCACAAAAAAAAGTCAAAGTAGTTATGTCACAGACATAACCGGAATGGCGTAGACTACGTAAAGTTTTGATATGTTGACACAGAGTTTTCCATTTCTTAATTTTGATGAATTAGCTAGATACTTGAAATTTTTTTTTTCTTCACAACTTATTTTTATTAGGTCCTTTTAGGTGCTACGACCAGGTTAGGACCGAGGATCAAAAATACAACAAATAATAAATAATAAAAAAAAAACGTAACTGAATCAGATGATCATTTTCTCGTGCCATGTGTCAGCAAGTGTGCGATCACGTCAATCTGTTCCTCGGGTGTCTTGCACTGCCTCAAGCGAACTCTGTATTCTCGGTAAATGGCCCACAGCTCCGACTCGCTGTACAGCATCCGTTCACCTTGTTGCTCCTTCGGGGTTGCACCGGCGTCGGCGCCAGTATTTCCTTGACTTCTTCCTGCGGGACGAGGATGTTTCTCTTCCGGTACCGCTCCAGGTAGCGGAGGAAAATCCGCCGCGGTAAACACAGCTCCTGCCGGAGTCTGTTTGTCCTTTTTCCATGCTGGCGGCTTCGGCTTGGACGCCTGCTGCCTCGACTGGATGAACTGCGCACGTTTGGGACAGCTGCGGTCCAGACCCTCGTGGGATCCAGAACAGTTGACACATTTCTTGGCTTGCGTTTCTTCTGCTTTGCACTTTTCTGTGTTGTGGGGACCCCCACAGCTGCTGCACCTGGGCTTGAGATGGCAGTTACTGGTTCCGTGACCGAACTGCAAGCAGTTCTTGCACTGGGTCACGTGCGGTTCTTTGTTCCGGTAGGCCACCCACCGGACGACGACTGGTCCCACTTTCTTTACTTTGCTACTCAACTCCTTCAGACTGGTGTGCCCCTTGGGGAAGAGCACGATGAAAGGCGTCTCATCGATGGCGGGAAGTTGATGGCGTGTACTGCCAAGACGTCCAGCTGATGTTCCGTCTTGAGCAGCTCCTTGATGTAATCCGGTTCCACGTTCGGGAGACCTCGCATTACTACCCGGTGCGGTCTCGCACTGCGCTTTCCGTGCGTGCAGAACTGCACCTTGTTCTTCGTCAGGTGGGCTTGCACCGTGTCGAAGTCGTCGCTCGAGAAGCACGTAATTTTTGTGCCGTACCGCGTCAGTTTGTGTTCCGGCTGGACATCACACGACGACATCACCTTCGCAAGGCGGGCGAAGCTCATTTCTTTCACCACCAGCGGCGGCTGCTTCTTCTCCCCGGCCGACTTGCCGGTTGCTGGTACCACGGGGTTGGTTTTTTCTGCTGCTGGGTTCGCATTGTTGTTGTTGTTGCTCTCCTCCGCTAGCGGGCTGAACTTGTTGTTGCTGAGCAGTTTCTCCACATCGCCGTCGTTGCCGCCATCGCCGACGTTGATCTCCTCCTTAGCCTTCCTGCGGCGAACCTTGACCACGGGACGAAATCCGCCCCCGTCCTCTCCTCCTCCTTCAGAGTCTTCCACCTCCATGCCCGTCGCCGCCTGCGTCTTGGGTTGAAACCCGTCCGGTTTCTCCCACACACTTTTCCTCAAGGCCGCGTTCCAGTAGAACGTCCTTCCATTCTCAGCCCTGTGCTCCGTCCACTCACTCTCCACCGTCGCGGCCGCCGCCATGGCCGTCGGCGAAAGTTAACAAAACACCGTCAAAAACGCGCTAAGCTAGCTCGAAAGACGACCAAACCCAACGAAAGTTGAACAGGGAGTAGATACTTGAAATACACTAACGGAATAAGATCGTGAACGCGAGATGGACCCCCCGACACCTAGTAAATTCAATCGGACCGTGTACGTACCGGTTGTTGAAACGGAATTTATATACGATTCGAATTGAATTCCGATAGAGTTGATTTTTACTAGAAAGAGATGGCAAATCTAATGCGAACAAAACCGCAGCTACCATGTAAACATACTTTGAATGTGTTGATAAATCTTTGACTAGACAACATCGAATGAAAGAAGGAAAGAGAAGAACGAAAAACGATTTTTTCGTGAACCGAATGAATGTTTGGTAGCAGAATGAGGGGGAGGGAGAGGGGTTGGGGGCGAGAGCAGCCTCAGAAAGCTGTGCAGACCGTCGCCCCCGAAAACCAAAATTTGTTCCAGAAATTTAAACTGTAATTCTCGATTAAATTTTCAAAAGGCCCTATCTGCATAGGAAACCCATGAGGGATAGGTTGTTTTGAAAATTTAATCTAGAATTATTCATTGCGCTGCCTCGCCCCGGGTGGGACGAGGGACGGGAAGTGAGGGAACTCCGAAGAGTTGGAAAGTTTAACAACTAGAATTTGGAAGTTTCACACAGGGCTGCGGAGTCGGGTCATATTTCAAACGACTCCGACTCCGACTCCGACTCCGGCTTTCTCAGATTAGGCGACTCCGACTCCGACTCCGGCTCCGACTTTCAACAAATGATTGGCTCCGACTCCGACTCCGACTCCGGCCTACTAACTCTAGCCGACTCCGACTCCGACTCCGACTCCAGCTTTCAACAAATGGTTGGCTCCGACTCCGACTCCGACTCCGACTCCACATATTTTTAAATGTTTCAAAAGTTAGTTAACTATTATTAGTTAATTATTTTTAAAACATTGATAAATAGGATTATTTAAATACTCTCTAAGCGTCATGTTTTTCTAAAGAAAAATAAGTTAAGTAAAAGTACACACTCATTTTTGGTTTTTGAGCTCGGCAGAATTCTGCCGAAAACAGAACAACTGATTTCTTCGGCAGAAAAATGCCGAACTTCGGCAAATTAACTGTCATTTTTCACCGAGTAATCGGTACAATGACTCACATTTTGCCGAGATTCGGCATATATTTCTGCCGAGCGATAAGTTGTTCTGATTTCGGCAGAATTCTGCCGAATTTCGGCATAAAAATCTGAGTGTGTAAAGTAAAGTAAATAAACGGAAAAAAAGTTTCTATGTTACAAGTTTTATATGTTATGGAAACAGAAATCAAAAAATATCTTCAGTTTTAGAGGCATTTTGAGAAGAACAGTTTTGTAAGTAAATTTGGATTTATTTGCTTAACCTGAAATTTGAAAATATTTTTTTCAAAGCTAATAAATTTAAATATTAAATTGTTATTTTTGAATGAATAACTAAAAGAAACCTGGCCTTAATGATCTATTGAACATTGAAACTAATTTGCTCATTTTAAGGCTGACATTGTTTTTTAAATGACAATTTTAAACGAAACATTTTTTTTAAGACGTACATGGACATCACGCCATGGCTGAAGTAGATTATTATTGCAAATCAATGTATCTAAAAAATGTCTTCGTGGAAAAGATTCTTAAGATGTCCTTTTTAAATATCTGGAAATTTTTAATTTATTTTAATTTTAAAATTGTGTATACTTTAAAAAGGAGGCGCACGATACTTCGTGAATCTTCACCTAAAACGAAGCTTTATGAATGATCTTGCGCCTCCATCAAAATATATTAAAAAACTTAAAATATAATAAAAAACAAATGTCCACAAGTAAAATGTTGTCTAGGTCACAAATATTTCATTTTTTAAGGTACATTGATATGCAATGATTATCACCTTCTGGCATATTGGCGTTGGACATACAGTATGAGAAAATTCGTACCAGTTGATAATATTTTGATTTTGTTTTTTTTTAAATATTATTTGAAAAATAAATAAAAATCCTATAGTTTGTTCTATACATTTTTTTATTAGTTCATTTTTGTACTGAATTCTTGAGATTTGTTCAACGATAATTTGCAACGATATCAAAATAGTTTACCTGAAATCAACATCAACATCAACAATCAATGATTATTTCAAAATTTGTTGCAACTTCTTTTGATATTATTCGTTAGTTTCAAGTATTTTAAATGCAACACTTTGATTTTCTTGTACTCAGTTATAAACAAAATGCGCATGTTGAGTTCCAAGTAAGAGATTGTTATTATCGTGATTACTATTTTTAATCTTTTTATGTACCTCGTAATTTTTTTCCAAAAAAATGATTTTACTTAAAACTTCCAAGACATATGCTATCGGGGTAAAATATGACTGTGTGTGTACTTTTTTCAGAAATAACTGGATGAAATTTGGTCAAATTTGAATTGAAAGGGCACATAAATATAGGCAAAAGGAAGCATTCAAGAATCAATTAGATATGTCTGACTACATAACCAATATTTTTTTTATTATTTTAATGATTATGATACTACATTCTTGGGTAAGAGGTTATCATTTAGTGATTATAGTGTAATAACACAATTAAAGCTTTTCAATCACAATAAAAAGCTTCAAAATCATAATGGTATCTGATAAATCAATTAAAAATATAAGATGTTTTGTAAATTAAGCTGTTCTATAGGAAATACTGAACAATAAAAAAAAACATATTTTTTGTTGAATTTAAGATAACTCCGGCTCCGACTCCGACTCCGGGTTATCAGAAATCTTCGGCTCCGACTCCGACTCCGACTCCAGCTCTTAAAATTTAGCCGACTCCGGCTCCGACTCCGACTCCAGCTGTTCGAGTTTTGACGACTCCGACTCCGACTCCGACTCCAGGTCCCCAAAAAGACCCGACTCCACCGACTCCGACTCCGACTCCACAGCCCTGGTTTCACAACCATGGCTTGACCCACGAGAGGCAACTTTTAGGCGAGAAGGAGCAAGCGCGCGCCCCATCTTGTTGCTCCTCGTCCCGGGTGGGACGATCCAAACGGTCCGGCCATCGAGAGGCAACTGGCTGACGGTGACGTCGAGAAGGCGATGCGCGCTTCTTTTCCAGTTCTGGTCCCTCTCTCCTGCTGCTGCTGCTCTGGTCTCTCCTGCTGCTGCTGCTCTCTCCTGCTGCTGCTGCTCTCTCCTGCTGCTGCTGCTCTGGTCTCTCCTGCTGCTGCTGCTGCTGCTGCTGCCGGTCCGACGTCTGAGACGTGAATGATAGAATGGGCTGAGCGAACGTTCTTATATATGTTTTCGGCCCGCTACTTCCCCTCCTTTTTCGCGACCGACTCTCGGTCGCGTTGCTCGGATGATTTTCCCCTCAAAATAGGTACTTGACATTCCCGTCCGTGAGTGGGAAGCGCTCATTTTGCTTGCAAAATCTGTGCATTTTGAAAACATTTTAAAACATTCAATTGTTTCAATAGTTAAACTATTTTGCCAACAATGAAAGTTTTATAGCAAATTGCTGAATAATTTTCGAATCGAATGGCACATAAATCGTGTCGATTCGATTAGAGGGAAGGAAGATATAAGCGTTTGACGGATGACGCAGTAATCCAGGGCCTTCGGCCCGGGTTTTTTGGAATGACACCCCAGTACCTCCGACAAAAAAGTAAGTCTACGTCAAAAATTAATTTTAGACCTCTTAAAAAACTGCAGAAGGGCTTTAAAAATATTAGCTATGGAAATTGTGTTGTTGAATTCCGGAATGATTTGATTTGAATGTGACGAAGCAAAGTAGAATGCCAAAATCAGGTTGTCGTGGTGAAGACGATTGGAACACTCCACCTATCACAAACATAGTCGAAATTTCGTAAGCACTGTGACTGTGTGAAAACCGACTTTGAAACATGCAAGAATCAGTTTCAAATTCTACCAATTCTTTCAGCAATTCTCACCAAACCTGGAAATGCGTTTTTCTTATATTTTTTATTTAACTCAAACAAAGAAGTAATATTGTGTTATTGGTTCACCCATCAAAGTTTCTATACAGATTTGGCAGCTGTTCATACAAATATTCAAAATTCTGTAACTTTTCAAGGATTTTTTTAATGATTTGGTGTCTTCGGCAAAGTTGTTGGTATTGATGAGGACAATAAATAACAATAAGGTACACAGAAAAAAAATACTTTTTCAATTAATTTTTTTTTCACAGAAAAACAATTTCCCAAAATCCGTTTTTTTTATATGTTTTAGGGGACAAAAACCCGCATTATTTAAACCATTCAGAAGTATGGACCAAAATTTTGACGACGTGTTAAGATTTTTGTTAAATAGTGTTTTTTTTTTTTGTAAAAAATTGTGTTGGGACGGTGTGTAGTTTATGGACACGTCCTTATTGTGTACATTCTGAAGAACAATTCTAATGTGAACATTTGTGACGAATAAAGATCTGACGATCACTCTCTTCTTCATCCAGCCACCGTCCTAGATGGTTGGTCTGAAGTGTAGTGCAAGCTATTGTTTTATTTCTGCTGCTATCCGTTGGTCATCTGGGAACCTGCAATCAATCAACACAACGTACTATGGGTCCACTTGCTTTGCGCGATCAAATGGAAATGTTGTACCTTTAAAATAATTTTTGACTTAATTTTTTATGAAAAATCAGATAACAATCGAAAAGTACTTTACAATTTTTTTGATAAGGAGAACCGTTTTCAAAATAAAGCCATTCAAAGTTAAATTTTGTCCGATAAATTCCGGTTTTTTTTAACTTTTTAAAATAGTGTGCATGATCCCTAAAAATATGTTTTTCAAAGAGTTCAAAAAATTCCTACAAGGGCGTAATATTGCATGTTTGGCCCTTTAAAAATGTAAGTTCTGATTTTTTTTTTTTTGAAAATACTTTTTTCGAAAATATCGAAATAGCGTTTTATTTTTTTACATTGAAAATCGGAACATTAGGGGAAATAAACCTATTTTAATCACTCTAAGCCGTTCGACCAATTCTCATCACTTTTGCCGTTTTCCGTTACTAAATCAACATTTTCAGATGTATCAACAATGGAGAGTTGCTTGCTCACTTTTATTTGAGCTATTTATTACTTCGGAACAGTCAAAAACACTTTATGAAAGCTGTAATTCATGATCAAAGTGCTGATAGGCCGATAATAGAAATAGGCTGAGAAAGGGTATAGTTCCCCTAGTTGCTGAGATATCGACATTATAAATTGGAGGGTTGTTTGGGTAAGACTTGGAGGAAGATCTTAGAAGTGTGGGAGTTCCAAGTCGGAATTGAAGAGTAGCAGCCCAAGACCGAGTTCAGTGGCAGCGCATCTGGAGACTGCTCATGACCCGGAGGTTGTACGAGCAGTAAAAGTAAAGTAAGTTGGGTAAGACTTAAAAAACTTCAATTTTCTTGTTTCTTTTTCTTTAAGCCGCTGTATCTCAGCAATCAGAGGTCCAATCTTCAATGTTTCTTAGACAATTTTATACCCAATTTTCTGAACTTTTAAAAAAAATATATTGTAGGAATTTTGATTTTAATTAAATCAATAAACCGGAATTTTTCTGACAAAATTTAACTTTGAATGGCTATATTTTGATTTAGAATTTTTTTTGAAAAAACGTTCACCACCAATCACAATTTTTTTCCGTTTACCTAAAAGCAAAGCAATCCACTTTAACGACCCCGGGTCTTTTGTGGTCTCTGTTGCAAGTTTCTGCTCATTTCTAGGCATCCGAAGGTTATGTGTGGTGAGTCACTCAAAACCTCTTTTACGCTAATGGATCGACGTTTTACTTCCCCATCCGATAGAAGGCGTGGTCAGGCAAATCTCGTCTCGAAAAATGCCACCGGGTCCGTCTGGGATTGAACCCAGGCCATACTGGGGTGAGAGGCTACCACGCTAACCACTGCGCCACCGGACCCGGGATCCGTTTACCTATTTTTTCTGAATAGTCCTCATCAATATCTACAACTTTGCCGAAGACACCAAATCAATAAAAAAAAAATCCTTGGAAAGGTACAGATTTTTGAATATTTACGTACCATTTTTGTATGAGCCAAATAAAAAAATTCAAAAAATAAAAATGGTCAAAATCGGCCGAATTTGTAGAGAATTGCTCATCTGCTACATGAAAATGACATTCTTGGCAAAGGAAAAAACTGCTGTAAAGTCTCAAATAAAAAAAAAATCCCGTTTTAAGCAATTTGGTTCTAAGTAAAACTTTTTATGTTTTTTTTTTCATTAACTTTTTAATGCGTTAATCTTGCTCAGTTTATGTTTTTTGGTTGGTTTAGGCCTTAGCTACAAAACTGAATCATCAGGTTTTGTCTGTTTTCAATCATTTGCCATTAATTTTCGAAGGACCGAAAGTATTTTCTCCAAAGTTTGTATGGAGAATTAGTGCTGTACGGTTCTCCCACATATTGCATGCAATTTTTTCTTGTAAGAAAAAGCGACGTAAAATCACAAGTAAAAGCATCAAACTCAAGTTTTTCCTTCAAAAAAATGTTTCAAAAAATGTTTCAAATCAACTCTACTCAACTTTTTCTTTTCTGTCAACATTGCAGATTACTGTTCTGGCTAGCCAATCTCCAAACCGAGCACATGTTTCGCCTATCAGCACAACTTCATCAATTTCACGCTCTTCACCAACGGCCTCACTGTCACCCGGGGTTTGCTGTTATTTGTCCCGATCGTGATCGCGATCTCCAAAAACAAAAAGGTAACCGTTAATAATAAAAACAAAAAAAAAGTATAACCTCAACACTCTCCACCCGGTCCAATACAGTACAGGGGCAAAAAACCGGTTAAAATCTGCAGTGAGTTAAAAAAGAGGCTGAAAAATTAAGGTTCGCTGGATCTATTCAAGTTGCAAGAGAGAAAAAAACAACAACCCGCGAGTCAATCGCGAGGGTCGCTTAAGGTTTAACTTTGCGCGACTTTCGTGTGCGTCGTCTTTTGCGGGCGCGCGCTCGCCGGGTTCAATAATTACCCATTACTATGCACTTGGAAACGTGTTTTATATTTATATGTGTATAGTATATTTTTTGCGCATAGTTCTTGAACTCTTATTGCGCGCTTTGGTGTCCCAGGCCTCGGTGCGAGCTAAGGGGCAGTCGCGTGGTCCCTCACAGGCCCCTAAACGCCCCCTAGGGTCAGTGGGGTGAAACTGGTGTCAGATACAGAATCTTGGATATCTCTTCAGTTCAGGTTATAACCTTATACTTTAAGAAGTTTAGCTCGCAAGTCCCATTTTACCCCAGGGAGCAGTTTTATGCAGTGACCGCGCTCAACCCCAACGGAGAGTGAACGTGATTTGCTGGTCGCACGCAAAAAAGTGTCCCTCAATCGACTGCATGTGAATTTGCCAAAAGCAGTGCTGCCATTCATCAGACTTTTCAGTTGTTGTTGTATTGAGGCGAAATCTTCAACAAATTGAATACTTTTGACATGAGCTCGAAATTCAAAATATTTCGCAACACTTTACTGAGCAATTTCTCATAAACCACAAAGTTGGCATCCCTGCATATTGCACATAATAATTCCGCAAAAAGTCACAAAACTTTACCGGCCGAGCTTCTCAATCTGCACACACCAATTCGCACAGACACACCTGCGTACTCTGCTCCATGTGCAGCAACGTGTGCTGAATCATAATCAATCCGCTAAATCGAGTCACAATCACGCGGTGTCGAACCCCTGGCCCCAGTTAACCGTCTGGTTTGATTCGGTCACCGGTGGCTGAATGGACAGGCTGCCCGGGTTTTTTTCTCTTCTTGCTTCTGTACCTCTCCACGTGTGTTACGTAATTGAGGTAATGACATAAAACATTCATGAAGAGAACTCTGCTGATGCTGGGCGCGCTCGTGAAGAGGTTAATCGTACGGCGCAGATATGCTGGAGAATTTTGAGTATCAGAGCATCGGGAACTTTAGTTTTGGGTCATTAATTCAGAGCAGAGAACATGTTTTAAAAAATAGATGTAACGAAATGACACAAAATTAATGTTATGACTGAAAAGAAATTCCCAACAAGATCTGGCAACCCTATCGCAAGTTATGATCACTTAAGTGTTTTTTGTATATTTTTTTGACGCCAGATCTTACTTATTCATATCTGGATCGATCGCACAACTCGACATTCTTGAAGTTGACGTCAGTAAACATTTCAGTTTCGTCAATGTATGATAGATTTGGGCTTCCTGGACAAACGACCGAATTGAATTTTAGTGAATAGGGTCTTAATGTCAATTTTTATGTACAACGATAAAAAACACGATTAAAGCCCATTTCTGATCACTTTTTTTAATTTCAATGCAAAAAAATAAATTGACAAGACAACATTTTATCGATGGATCAACTATAGTCCCCTTGGAACGAGCTGTCAAGTAGGAACTTTTCTGTCAAGAAGGGCCGCGAAGTTTAATATTTAAACTTGATTTAAAAATTCATTTTACATTTTTTGCGGCCGTACAAGGAGTGATTGTACTCAGAAAAAAAAGCTTTATCGTTGTGAACTAGGGGTTGGACAGAATTAATGTTTTTATTATTCGTTAATCTATTGACGGGGATTTTGATATTTTTATCAATAGACTGACGAATAGTTGAGCTAGCGTTCCCACCGTGTATTATAAATCTCGGTACATTTTGACAGCTGATAAACAAAAACATGTTCTTGCCTTTTCGCGATTTTTTTAGGTTTAAATATTTACTGTAGCACAAAGGAAAGTTAAAAACGGATCTGATCCGGAATCAACGGAATCTGTGTGCCATTTTAGCCTGAGCCGTCGGAGGAAGAACTATCTTTACAAAAGACGTGGACGGGGATATGGTGGTGGTTTCCGCCTAAAGGAGTAGATTTTTTTTACCAAAAACTAGGACGGGGAGTTAGTGGAAGCATCCGCAACGGTCAACAGTTATCCTATTTGAGTCGTGCAGTGCCAGAAGACGCTCATCAGAGCCAGAACCGGCGGCACCTTCTTATGCCCATTCTGCGTGGGCCGTCTGGCAAAGAAAAGTCTAGCATTCGGAACGGTCCACCATCAACGAGGCCAAAAACCTTTGGTTATCTGTTGGAGCCCATCAAGCTGCCCTTGAATCAAAAGCAAAACTTGTATGTTTATTTCGTTCCCCCACAATTCCCCTTTTCCAGCATCCCCGGCTAGACTTTTGCTGTGGCTTCTTAGGAACCGTCTTCAGAACCCCGGGCGCTCAGAACTACACACCAATCTGAAGAATACCACCAGGAAGAACGCATGAGAACAGGTAGACATGTCCTCATCACGACTTCCGGTGTAGCTTTGGCTTATGAAATCAAAGCTATCTTTATAAAACTTGTAGTCTATTTTTCTCAAAATGTCCGCTGGCCATGAACCCATCATCGCTAGCGTTCTTGCCAAGGTGTTCAAGGCCCGTTACAGGATGCACATGGAAACATACCCCTCCTCACCCCTTTTTTATTAGCTAATTAACAAAAAGCGAAAACATTACTTTATTTTACTGAATACATTCATAATTTAAAGCTGTTCGTATCTGTGTTTCTTTTTCAATTTTTCGTTCTGGCTTTTTTCTTCGTCTGCTATTCGGTAGTGAACAATTTGATCGCCGCAATCGCGATGGATGCTTCGTTGGAAAGTATCCCGCTAACCGTTCGGTTTCGGTTCTGGCTGAAAAAGTGCAGCCTGAACGTTCCGTTGACGCTCTGCTGCATCATCCGCGGGTCCTCCAGCAGTGCCGCCTGCTTCGAGGCAAACTACTCGTATCCGAGATCGATCCCGCGACCGACCAGCATCAGCGAAGAGGACGACGATGAGACGGTCGCCTCCGCGGACAGTTTGAGCTCTTCGATCATGCGACGTTCCTCCTCGTCGGTTGGCAGTTCCATTATCGTGATGGTCATGGTTGGATTGATTAGCTTCAGCAAAAGGATGGCCTTCTGGTTGAACATGAGCGGCTCGCACCGGATGAAGCGAACCTTCGGAACGTGGTACGCGGCGAACATCGCAATGCGGTACTTGATCGATCTCGGGTTGTACTCGGACTTGGTCACGTTGTGGTCGCACTGACGACACCGGAGGGATCGCTTGATCAAGAGGAGATTGTGTGCGGGTAGAACTTTTTCACCGTGAACGGTTGCTTAGCCGGTTGAGCCAGCCTCTGCAGCCGAGTCGTAATGTTTTCAACTGAATTGGCTTCGTTAGCAAACCATCCGGAAATTCATCAACGGCTTCAATCGCCACGGATCGGTTGATCGACGACGGCGTCGCCTTAATCTGCTCCTCACTATCGGTCCAACCCATCTGTCGACGGATCATCGACACCCCGGTTCGATCCGTCAAGCTCAGAAACTTGCTCGTTTTCGGTGTCTTCCGTCGCAACTTGCAGCAGCAGTCCAAACCAAGTCGCATACGCGTACTCCGGCTCCGGCCACTGCCCTGTCGGCACTGGTTGCCGGCCGTAGACGGTTCCTCCTTCTTCTCTTCCTCACCAGCAGTAGCGGCTACGTCGGCACGTCGACCATCCACAGCACTAGGTGGTGGGCCAGTTTCCGCCCACATTGCTTAGCGTGTTGAGCAGTGTCAAGTACGTTCCGCCGACGGCCGCTAGTTCGCGTAAAGAACGCCATCACCGCAACAAACATACTGTAGAGAGCGATCTGATACAGACCGTACTTGGTCAGCAGGATCAGTAGTAGTACGGAACATGGAGGTCGTAGATCATGGCCGGGGTGAACCAGACGACGGCCGCAGTGCCAAAAAGATCACCGTGCAGGCTGAGAATCAGCATAAACAACCCCATCAGGTACTGCGTCGGGATGAGCCAGGACGCGCCGGCCAAAGCGCGACCAGTACAGCGAGTCGACGATCGGCGCCCACAGCAGCTTCATACTGAACGACTAGTGCGCGAAGCTGAACTCGGCCTGAAATGTTTAACGATTGTTATCGCGACGCGTTATACCTGCAACTCATCTCAACAACCTTATCGAGATAAGACGCATCACCGGCCCATCATTCAACACGCACCTGTTGTTTGTAGCTGGCGCCGCGATTCTGCAACATCATCAGGATGGCCGCCACCAGCCCCATTAGAATACCCTGCAGCAGGTACAGAAAGAACAGGATGGCAATGTTGCCCCAGTCAACGCGCAGGTCGCTCCGCTCGTGTTTGTCCTCATCGTGGCAAAACACCGGCACCGGTTCCAGCAACTGCTCCTTTTCCATGGGCCGCTTCCGGACACCCATCGCTGGTTCTGTTTCTTACAATCATTCGCGGGTTTGTTGATTCCCGGAATCTTCCGGCCGGCGCTGACCGTGGCTAGTGGGATTGAATTTGGTACAAGGACTTATGAATATATATTTTTCCTTGCTGGCACACAAATTTACTCACCATTCCTGCCGAAACATCAAACTCAAACTAATTTTTTTGAAGAAAAACAACACCGAACAATTTTACACTTCTTTACCGCCCGAGCGCAACAACAACAATGGAAAAAATGGCGTCCCACACGCATTTATTTTTTCGCACACGCTCAAAGAATTAGGATGGGAAACCAAGATTTGTCAAAACGGTGATAATGAAAAGGTGGGTTCGCGTCAATAAATTAACGAAATATCAATACTTTAACCATCTATTTTAATATGTTAATGGTCTATTAACCTATATGTCCACCCCCTAGGTTGTGAACAATACTATCACAAATTTATGCTTAATTTTAGGACCCAATTTCCTGCCAACAAATAAAATTGAAAATTACATTTATGATTTAAAATTATTTTCAGCAAAAAAAAATCGAATTCGAATTTATCGAAAATTATAATTTTATTGTTATTTTTAGTAGAGAAAAGAAGGTCGTTTCGTTATTCGAGGATAATAAGAAAAGTATTAGTTTAAGGTAAAACGGGACGCCAGTTCTTTGCCAACTTCTGTTCAACTTAAATCAATTTCTGAACTCAACAGATTGCTTGCTATCAACCTATTTAGCGTCTGAAAAAAAAACAGAACTTCGTTAGTTATGGCATTTTGATGGTGCTTCCAAACCTTTACTAACAAAACGAATCTTTGTTTTTAAATTTTTGAATCGTTTTTAGCTTAGACGGGTCAACTTTTGCCTTCCCTCGGAAAAGGAAGTAAAATGTCGGTCCCGGCCTTGGTTGTTAGGCCGTTAAGTCATTCCAAGTGTACTGCCCATAATTGAAAATTCGGCTATTATGCCAAATCAAGTATTCCGAGAAAAACGCGTTTTAGTGTTTGTCACAAAATCTCCGTCAAGGCAATTTCCCATAAGAGTGGCATATTAGCCGTTTGGTTTTTCGCATCGGCAGCCAAGTCTAAACACTATTTCAGTAAAATTCAAGTTCCAGAAGATGCGTTGGAACATCCTCTACCACCTGGTGCTAATAACTCGTTTTCGCCAAAAGTTGATATTAGCCGTTTTTTCAATGTTGGGCAGTGTAGGAGTCGTCTCCATGCCATAAGTACAAACAACACACCAAACCAAGCCTACTCCGGTGGAATCGCTGGCGGCGGTTGGACTCGCAATCCAAAGGTCGTCAGTTCAAACACTGGGGTGGAAGGTTCCTTGGAGTAGAAAGAGGTTTGGGTGCTCTCCCCATATAAGCCTTCGGACTCCTAGGTTCGAGCAGAAACTTGCAATAGAGACCACAAAAGACCCGGGGGTCGTTAATGTGGATGGTTTGATTGAGGTCAATTTGAAATACGTTCGAAAATACAAAAACTAATAGCTTGACTATGACCCCTAAACTACTCTAAAGTAATTCAGATTTTTTTCCAAGATGGCGGCCAAAATAGCCGTGATGAAATATTGAAAAAAATGCATTTTTGTATTTTAAAAAGCAATCAACTATTTAAAATTGAATAAAAAGGGTTTGCAGAACTCGAATTTGATGTTAAAAAAATAATGCGAAAATAAATTTTGCTCAATCAATTCATAAATAAAAAATATATTACACGCTCGCAAACGGTTCTATTTATTTCATTTTCAAGTGGTTTTTAATCTCCAACAATGTCTGTCTATTCTCCAGCTGCAGCCGTTCCATCCACTCTAGCCGGCGTCCCTGACTGAGTTGCTCCTCGTGAATTGCGTCTATTTTGCTAACGATACCTTGCAAAACTGAACTCAAATCTACGACGGCGGTGGTGGTTTCTTCCCGATTGGGTTGTTGCTGTTGTTGTTGTGGTGGTTCTTCAACCTCCTGTGTTTGCTCTAGTTGTACTTCATCATCCGTAACGGGAGCTTGCTGTTCGAGCTTCAGTCTTTTTGCAGGTTGTTCCTCTTCATAGCATTGTTCCAGTGGTTTCTCTAGCTTTTGGGGAGATTTTTCTACCTTCAAAGAACTGTACTCAATCGTGTCGATTGGTTCGTTTTCTTCCAGCGCTTCAACTTCACCCTGCACCTCGCTGTCAGGCTCGTGACCAAGTTCTTCAATCTGTTCATTTGTTTCCGCTGTGGCTTCGTTGGTGGATTTATCTTCGGTATTTGAGTTAACCTGCTGTGAGTACTCCACAATTTGTCTAATCTTCGCGTAAAAAGCACCTTGCTGACTCTGACTGTTGACGTACGTTTTGTACAGAAAGTTCCACTTGCTCTGACAGTGCCGAGCCGATGCCGTGTAACCTCCCTCTGCGAGCAGCTTATCCGAAACGCACTGCCACATATCTGATTCGGAATCGAAGGGTTCGGAAACGGAAGCGTGAAAGGTGCTCTCGAAAATGTCCAGGAACGTTAGAATCTCATCGCGTTTCCAGATCTTGGGTGTCAATCGCTGTTGAAAGCAATAAACGGGTTGTAACACAAATTATTATTTCAAAAACTTCAGTTCTTACTTGTGGAGTAGCACTCATTGTAACGAACTAGCTGGGAACGTTCAGTTGAATGCTAGTGCGAAACTCTATAATGAACACAAACAATCTACTCGAATGCTGAACCAAAACAAACAAGATATGACGCGCTACGCAGAAAACGCTTCTGCTAGAATACCGCCCAGTTCTACCTATTTGGACGCCATCTTGAAGCACATGTTTTCGGAAAACTTGTATTTCACCTTAACCGCTCGAGCATGTTTTTGAAACTTTGTATTTCTCAATCAAAATGAATTGTAATCTTAAGAATATGGTAAAAAAGATTTATTCTATTATCCATAAAGTAGGATGATTCTATATCAACCCGGCATCTTTCGCCATGCTATAGAAAGCGGAAGATTTATTCTGCAGTAGCTCACTTGGCGCTGCAAACTCCTCGATTCGACCTTTGTTCAAAACTATCACTTTGTCCGAATCCATGATGGTATTGAGACGATGAGCTATCGTTAGTACGGTACAATGACTAAACTCGGTACGAATTGTTCTCTGCAAAGAAATAAAAAATAAAATCAGTGTCGATCAAAGTACATTCAACACTTTTCGTACCTGGATGAGATCGTCCGTCTCCAAATCCACGGCAGCAGTAGCCTCATCCAGAATGAGAATCTGAGTCTTGCCCAACAACGCTCTGGCCAAACATATCAACTGCCGTTGGCCAACGGACAAGTTTTCACCACCTTCGCTGACCTCGTGGTTGATACCAGCTGGCAACCCTTTTACAAACGCCTTCAAATGGGCATGCTCCAGCGTCTTCCAAATGTCCTCGTCCGAGTGCGCATTCAGAGGATCTAAATTAAGACGCATCGTGCCGGAGAACAGCACCGGGTCCTGCGGGATGATAGTTAGACGCGATCTCAGCTCGTGCAGTCCCAGCTGGGAAATGTCCTGCCCGTCGATGATGATCTTTCCCCCGGCGGACTCGATTATCCGGAACAGCGCCAGTGTCAAGCTGGACTTGCCCGCTCCAGTCCGACCAACAATTCCAACCTTCTCGCCGCCTTCAACCGTGAACGAGATTCCCTTCAGCACCAGGTCCAACCCCTCCCGGTACCGCACCTGGAAGTCCTGGAACTCCACCCTTCCCTGTTCCGGCCAATCCCGGGGCAGCTTACTGTTCTGCAACTCCCACGCGGCTTCCGGCTTGGTCTCTCCATACTCCTTTATCCGTTCCACAGCTACAATGTTCGTCTCCAGCTCCGAAGTCACTCGCACTAACCAGTTCAACGTTTGGGTAATTTGCAATGCGTACAAAATCGACAATCCAACCATGCCCGGGTTCATCGTTTCCCTACCCCAAACGGCAAACAGCGCTACGAACAGCACTATGAAATTACCCAATCCCTCCATACGGACGGCCAACCAGCGATTCGCGATCATGCTCGGGAACTTACAAACCTGGTTGAAGTCTACACGAGCCTCCGATAGGCCAATGAATCTGTCCTGAACTCCGTACGCACGGATCGTCTGCGTTCCCTGAATGGTTTCACCAAAGTGTGAGTAAATCGGCGATCGTGACACTGACTCCAGGCGCCTCAGTTGCCGTGACGTAGCCACAAACACTCGCTGCACCAGGTAGTACAGGATGCCGATGGGGATGATCGCCGCGGTGAAGATCGGTATTGTGAAGATGATCACTGCTAGGGTTGCTATCAACTAGAATTAGAGAAAGGGTTCACGAATTGCTGCAAGCTACTTGTGATCCAAACTTACCTCAAATACGTAGTAGAACAAAGCGCTAACACTCTGAGGCAGCGTGTTATCGAGTACATCGATGTCCTTTGAGAAACGGGACAATATCCGTCCGGTAGGAGTTGTATCGAAGAAGGACAGCGGAAGACGTAGTATCGAGGACAGCAGATGGTTGTGAAGATATACGGCGGCTTTCCAAGCTCCCAAAAGTGGGATCAAATCGCAAAGAAATGATGAGATTGCTGGAAATGATTTGTGTTAACTTTTGTTGTAAATGACTAGTTGGAAATATTACCATGACCAATTCCAAGCGTGCCGTAAACCGAGAGATACTTATCCCGAACACTTGTGTCATTGTTCTGATCCATTGACCACTCTGAGAGCCACAAGTTGGAACCCACGGAGAACGATTGGTAGAGAAGACTAAAAATCACTGTAGTTACGGAAAAGCTGATCCCAATACTTTTCATGTAGTGACTGTAGACACTCCATTTAACCTGAAATATCAAATCATGTAGTGAAAAACGGCTTTCTCACTAGAATTTTCATAACTTACATTGCCCATCTCGGCTTTTTCTTCCTCAATCAATCTTTCATTCGGTACATTATCCAAGTCCAACTTGGATTTCCTAGTACTGATAATACTCTCGGTTTCCGAGATCTGTCTGGAGAATGATTTGTGCGTTGATCCTGCATCGGACGTGCTTTCAGTTCTCGACTGTCGGCTAATCGCTCTTACTAGTTTAGCTCTCAATTCTTCATTACCCACGCTGGTCTCCAACTGTGCTTTGATATCATCGATATTCTCGGACTCTTGGTTTACGTTCTGTAAGTGCTGTAGCAAGAACTCCGCAAAGGCACCCTTCTTATCCAGAAGTTCCTGATACGAGCCGGATTCGTCAATCTTTCCATCCTTGACCACATAAATGTTATCCGTGAACGGCAAGTACGTAATACCATGAGTAACCAACAGTCGGGCCTTGTTCGTCAGCAAACCATTCTCTCCAATAACCTGCTCAAAGATGTGCTTTCCAACGTGCGAATCAACCGCGCTCAGCGGGTCGTCCAAGAAGTAGATATTCGCGTCGTTGTAAACTGCTCGAGCCAGCGAAACCCGTTGCTTTTGTCCACCAGACAGATTGATACCCTTCTCCCCAATTTCTGTCTGGTCACCGCCGGGAAGCATCTCCAGGTCTGGCTTCAGCGCACAAGCCGCAATTATCTTCTGGTATCGTTTGTTGTCCATCGGCTTCCCGAACAGGATATTATCCCGCAGAGTGGCGTTCTGAATCCACGCTTGCTGGCTAACGTAAGCGATCGTTCCAACGGTGTTAACCCGCCCGGAGAGCTTGTCCATTTCTCCGAGAAACGCGGACAGTATGGAGCTCTTACCGGAACCAACGGTTCCCACAATCGCAGCGAGCTCGTTCTTTCCCACCTGGATGTTGATGTCCTGCAGTGTAGTCTCATCGTCTCCCCATGAAAAGTTGCCATTCTCGATAAGCAGCGGGCTCGACTCTTTCCGATCGTGCTGCACGTTGTCCGAGTTCAGCTCGTCGTGGTTCAAGTATTTGTTAACGCGATTGATTGATACATAAGTCTGAGAATGAAAAAAAATCAGTAATACGTTCTGATATTGGGTTTAGATCAACTAACTTGCACAAGATGAGTAACCAAGAATGGTAACCACGATAGTGGATTCCGCAAAATCGCAAACAAAGCCAACGAAACGAACGCAGTTGTAGCATCCAGAACATTGTTCTCATCCATCAACACGTAAGTCGCAAATGTAACCAGTGTAACCTACATATAAAGTTCAAGAAATGTATGAGCAAGAACAATTTACAACTTATTTTTGCAACATTACCAAAAATGGTGTTGTCGTCCACATGAACGATGTCCACGAGTTGAGGTACATTGCCGATTTGAGAACCTTCGCCTCTTTGTCCCGGATCTGGCGTATCTTCTTCTCAAAGCTTGGTTCCCAGGCGTACAGTTTGAGAACCTTGATCCCGCAAAGAATTTCGTTCATATCACGAACTCGGTCATCCTTATATTTCATCTCTTTGAGGTCCAAGTTTTTCAAACGATTCGCCAGATAGGCGTTTAGTGGCATCACCACAACCATTACAGCCAGTCCAGCAAAGACGGCCGGCCCTAGTAGCTCCCAGAGAAAGAACAACGATAGTCCGATCTGCAACGGTACACTCCATGCTGCACACAGGTACTGCATCAAGTCCGTGAACCGCTGTGCATCTACAGCCATCAAATTAACGACCTCTCCGACCGTTGATTCCTTCTTGGCACTGCTCGATACAACCAAAGCCTTGCGGTAGATGGCACTAACCAGGGCCGTTCGAATTCGTAACCCAATGCCAAACATGTAAACCATACATTGATGGGATAGAACAGTCTGGGTAATGGCTACCAGGAAGAGTAAAACGGCGTATGATATCCCTTTCCAAAGTGGTTCACTGCTGTCGACAAAATCGATTATCAATCGTAAGATCTGCGGCGACATGAAGGTCAGAACATCCTGCACGAGGTGAAGGAAGCTGCCAAACGCAAACGGAACACCGTACGCTCGAATCAAAGGTGTTACAATCGATGCAACCTTCTTCGTTTTCGAAGACTTGCTCAGTCCTCTACTTTTCAAAGTTTTCTCCACCGTTCGCTTCCAATATCCATCAAACAATGGAAAGTTCACTCTTGAAGAATTCTCCCACTTGATGTCCCAAAGATCTTCATTCTCCAGGGGCTTCTTGTACCCCTTCCAAAGAAATCGATCAAACCAGCTGAACAGAAGTCGCGAGGGAAATGAAGCCGACAGCTCGGGACACTCCTTGTCCGTGACTTCATGCTCCATCACCCTGGCTCGCTCGTCGACAAAGAAGTTCAACACGAACAAGACGCAGTAACAACAGAAGGAGATCATGAAACTGACAAACTGGTACTCAGTCCACGGATCCGACTCGGAGCGATTCAAGTGGGCTCGGATTTCCGTTCGACAGCGAGGAATACTGCAGGTAACTAGTAGGAACCAGAACAGGAACAGCACTCCAGATGTTCGCATCCCGTAGAATTTGTTGAGATACACTAGGGCAGCGACGTAGATCTGAAATAAACGACAGATTATTTATGAAAACATGCAGCTGAAAAAAATTAAAAATAATCACAAATGTAGCTAATTTAATGATAGGGATGTAGATATAAACGGGAGCATCAGGACCCCCAGTTGAGATTGCCTTTGCCAGGTCACTAACGATCACAGCCACCAGGATCGCGAGAAGGACCATTTTGAGCACACTCAGCACGTTCCAGGGCACGTTACGGTTTCCGCTTGCCCGGAGGTAACTCAGCTCGATTACGGAGAACGCCCACAGGAAGCTACACGGGACCCAGATTAGGACCGTCTGCTCGAAGCACGGTGTCAGCTCCGGGTCGGTGGTGTTCCATGTTAGGTTGTAATCCTATAGGTGAA